>NW_011495051.1:228506-269815 GCF_000754665.1 Bison bison bison | reverse complement strand
GGGAGTTGGTGATGGACAGGGAGGCCTGGCGTGCTGCGATTCACGGGGTCTCGAAGAGTCGGACACGACTGAGCGACCGAACTGAACTGAACTGAACTGATAAATGGCAAAATACATTACTGTGTGTATGTGTGTAATTGTTTTAATTTCTTTTGCTCATGGTCTATGTTTCTGCCTGCAACTGAGGTTCATTCGTTATGTTTGTTGTGTAGTATTTCATAGTATGAATATTTACCCATTCTGTTGGTAAGCATATGAATAGTTTGCAGTTTTCAACTATTATGAACAGTGCTGCTCTGAACATTCTTGTATAATGGCATACTTTTCTGGAATAGAATTGCTGGGTCAACTTCATTTTTACTAGATGTTGTCTAATTAGTGTATATATTTTAAAACCTATTCTCCGAAAAGATTATGCCATTTTCACTCGTATCAAATATACATGAGGAATTTATATCCCATTTGGATGTTCACCACCTTTTTACTTGTTTTTGTTTTATAAGTAATTAGTTTTTGTTATTTAAACTGAAAACTGGATCTGTTTTTTTCATTTCCATATTAAAGAAACAGTAACAAAAGTATTTAAGGATTATTAATCTTATGCCATCTGAGTCCATGCCATGAAATAAGTATATATTTTCATTATAGTAAATGTTTTTACATATTTTTATTAGCTATATTTAGATTCATATGGGATGACTATATTTTATATACACTGAATGATACTTGCCACAGCTATTCTTTCTTTTTTTTTTTGCTATTCTTTCTTTTTAACCTAAAGTGCCACAGCTGTGTAAATTTTCAACCCTAAACTAAATGGTAGTATTTTATATAAAGATCTTCTGTATTACCTTGAGCAGCAGTACTACAACTTTGGGTTTCGGTTATTATTTCCAGGTGTTTATGTGGAATATTTATTAAACTAATTCTAATGAATCTTTATTTTTCTTTAAAGTTGGCCTTTGCCAGAGTTTGATCCAAGCCAGATTCGACTGATTGTATATCAAGACTGTGAAAGACGAGGGAGAAATGTCCTGTTTGACTCCAGTGTTAAGAGAAAAAATGAGGACATATCTGTATCGGTGAGCATTGTTATTGGTTTGGTTCAAGTTTAATGCCAAATATTCTAATTCAAGAAAGAGTGGGTCAGATTTCAATTATGGTACTTTTTATTTGTCAATATACAACATTTTAGCATGTTATTAAAGTTTAGAGCACCGATTTTGAGAATTTTTAAAGGAAAAAATATTTGCTTTATTTGCATTGGTCTAGTACCAGAGAAAATTTTAGTTTGACATTTACTTATATACTGCTATTGTGAGATATGACTAGAGCTACAGGGATTCTTAAAGAGAACCTGTACAAATCTCCCATCTTATATAGCTGTAGAAAGTGTGACCAGAAAGGTGACATTATTTGTCTGAAGGTATAAAGCAAGTTAAATCTTAGGCCCTAGTGCATCATATTTCCCCATTCTATACAGCAGTAGCAAGAATGTCTATTCTGTTGACTTTGAATATCATATTTTGAAATATTTTATGACTAGTTTAGCAGGAGTACATGGCCATTCACTTAGGCATCCAAGTAAATGCAAGTGATTGCTGTCATTTTGCTACTGCTACTTTTGTTACCCTTTCAGGCATAAGGACTCTCCATCCCCTGGATCTGTAATCTGGAAATGGAAGCCTGGAACTGTCTTTTCTCTCCTCCCCTAAATTGACAATTTTCATTAACATTTCAGTAAACAACTCAAAGCAGAACACTTTGGGAAAGATTTTTCTACCAATAGAATTGACTTATAATAGACAAAGAGTTATTTTTTAATAGGCATACAGCTACTTGGGAGTTTGTACTTGAGGTTTTGTGTTCTTAGAAAAATCTGATTTATTGCTTGTGATCTATTGTCTTATTTATAATCGCATCTTCATGGTCTATTTAAGTGGCATGTAATAAGTACTTGGTAATTTTTGAGTTATTTTGATTGTCAGGTTTTATGATGTTCCTCTGATCAGTAACACATTTAGTTTTCTGGAGATTGTGCTTTGTTTAGATTTCTTAGCTGTTATCTGGATTTTTTTTTTTTCAGTCTGACAAAAAAAATTGCAACATTTTCTTAAAGTATTATTTAGTTGTGCAGATAACTAAGTATCTACAAAGCTTTGGGCATTTGGAGATTTATGTCTCTACCTCTCTTGTTGCCTGCAATTAGACATTCTTGCAGAGGTAAAGATTGAACAAATAAATAATTCCACAGGGAAATCAACCCTGTATACTCATTGGAAGGACTGATGGTGAAGCTCCAGTATTTGGGTCATCTGATGAGAACAGCCTTCTCATTGGAAACGTCTCTGATGCTGGGAATGATTGAAGGCAAAAGGAGAAGAGAGCAGCAGAGAACGAGATGGTTGTATGGCATCACTGATGCAATGGACATGAACTTGGACAAACTGTGGGAGATGGTGAAGAACAGGGAGGCCTGGTGTGCTGTATGGGGTCCTTGGCCATGGGGTCGCCAAGGATTGGACACAACTGAGAGACTAAACAACAACAACAATGATAACAGCTGTGAAAGAAACATACAGAATTCTTACGAGATTCCACAGGAAGGAACCTATTTCTTATCAGTTTGGGTGTAGGAGTATTAAGGAAGGTCTCAGTGAAGAAGTGACATTCAACTTGGGATCTGAAGAAATTGAAGGCATGGTATAGGAGATGAGTATTCCTTTTAGTAGAATCAGCAAATGCATTTTACAGATTAACTTAGGAGCTCAGTAAATTGAAGGATGTAAAACAAGACCAGTCTGGCTGGAATGATAGTAAAGTAGTATGTAACTTAGTTGAGAGATGAAATTGGAGAGAGGTAGAATAGGAGCCAGAGTATTTAGGGCCTTATAGGTCTTTGAGTTAGAAGTTTAGATTATATCCTGTGCAAAGGGAAACCATTGTAGGCATCTGCTTTATGTTCCAAAAAGTCACTTTGGTAGAGAGTCCAGAAATAGATTCACACATATGTGGTCAATTAACTTACAGCAAAGGAGCCAAGAACTGTACAGTGGGATAGGATAGTCTCTTCAATAAATGATGCTGGAAAACTGGACAGCCACATGCAAAAGAATGAAACTAGATTGCTCTCTAATACTGTACACAAAAACTAGCTCAAAATGGATTAAAGAGTTAAATATAAGACCTAAAACCATAAAACCCCTAGAATAAAACAAGCAGTAAATTCCTTGACATTGTCTTTGCTGTGATTTTTTTTTTTGGATATGAGACCGATAGTGAAGATGACAAAAGTAAAAATTAACAAATGAGACTACATCAAACTAAAACGCTTTCACACAACAGAGGAAACCATCAACAAAATGAAAAGACAGTGTACCAAATGGGAGAAAATATTTGTAAATCATATATCAGATAAGGGGTTAATATCAAGTATGTATTGAAGAATTCATGTAACTCAGTAGCAGAAAACAAACAATGTAACTGAAAAGTGAGCTGAAGATCTGAATGGACAGTTTCCGAAGAAGGCAGAGTTGACCAGCAGATACATGAAAAGGTGCTCAGCATCTAATAATCGGGGAAATACAAATAAAAACCACAGTGATGTATCATCTTGTCAGATGACTATTACCGAAAAGACAAGAAATGACAAATGTTGACGAGGATGTGGAGAAAAGGGAACCCCTGTACACTATTTGTGGGTGTGGAAATTGGTGTAGCCACAATTGAAAACAATGAGGGGAGGTCCCTTAGAAAACTGAAAATACATGTGCCACATGGTTCAGCAGTTCTGCTTCTGTGTATTTACCAGAAGAAAATAAGAACACTAACCTGAAAAGATATGTGCATTGCACTCTCATGTTTATTGCAGCATTATTTATAATACCCAAGACATGGATGAAGCTTAAGCACCCACTAATGGATGAATGAATAAAAATATAATTCAGCCATAAAAAAAAGGAAGCCTTGCTGTTTTTGTTAACATGGATAGACCTTGAGGCCATTATGCTAAGTGGAAGAAGTCAGACACAGAAAGGCAATTCTGTATGATCTCACTTATAGGTGGAACATAAAAAAAAACTAACAGATACAGAGAACAAATAGGTTGTTGCAAGAGACAGGGTGTGGGGAGCGGGGAAAATGAGTGAAGGGGCATGAAAATGTACAGATTTCCAGTTATAAAATAAATAAGTCATGGGGCTATAACATACATCGTGATCACTGTAGTTAATGACACTATATTTTATATTTGAAAGTTGCTAAAATGTAAAAGATCACATAACAGGAAAAATTTTTAAAACTATGCATAATGATGGATGTTAACTAGACTTATATTTTTTAATTAATTTTAATTGGAGGCTAATTACTTTACAATATTGTGGTGGTTATTGCCATACATTGACATGAATCAGCCATGGGTGTACATGTGTCCCCCCATCCTGAAACCCCTTTCCATCTCTCTCCCCATCCCATCCCTCTGGGTTGTGCCAGTGCACTGGCTTTGAGTGCCGTTTCATGCATCGAACTTGGACTGGTCATCTGTTTCACATATGGTAATGTACATGTTTCAATGCTATTCTCTCAAATCATCCTACTCTCCCCTTCTCCCACAGAGTCCAAAAGTCTGTTCTTTACATCTGTGTCTCTTTTCCTGTCTTGCATATAGGGTCGTCATTACCATCTTTTTAAATTTAAAAATATATATGTGTTAATATACTGGTGTTTTTCTTTCTGATTTACTTCACTCTATATAATAGGCTCCAGTTTCATCCACCTCATTAGAACTGACTCAGATGCGTTCTTTTTAGTAGCTGAGTAATATTCCATTGTGTGTGTGTACCACAGCTTTCTTATCCATTCGTCTGCTGATGGACATCTAGGTTGCTTCCATGTCCTAGCTATTGTAAACAGTGCTGTGATGAACATTGGGGTACACATGTCTCTTTCAATTCTGGTTTCCTCGGTGTGTATGCCCAGCAGTGGGATTGCTGGGTCATATGGCAGTTCTTTTTCCAGTTTTTTAAGGAATCTCCACATGTTCTTCATAGTGACTGTGCTAGTTTGCATTCTCACCAACAGTGTAAGAGGGTTCCCTTTTCTCCACACCTTCTCCAGCATTTATTGTTTGTAGACTTTTTGATAGCAGCCATTCTGACCAGTGTGAGATGGTACCTCATTGTGGTTTTGATTTGCATTTCTCTGATAATGAGTGATGTTGAGCATCTTTTCACGTGTTTGTTAGCCATCTGTATGTCTTCTTTGGAGAAATTAACTAGACTTATCGTAGAGATCTTTTCATAATGTATACAAACCACTGCATCATCATTATGTCATACATCTGAATTGAATATAATTCTGTTGTCACTTATATGTCAGTTTTTTAAATATAGTGAAAAAACCTCCATGTTGGCTGTGGGAGGAATGAGGGAGAAGGAAGTGTATGGTGAATTCAACCAAAATGGTTGAATAGCTGAGTAGTGAGAGCCAAAGCCTTTGACTGTGTGGATCACAATAAACTGTGGGAAATTCTTAAAGAGATGGGAATACCTGACCACCTGACCTGCCTCTTGAGAAACCTCTATGCAGGTCAGAAAGCACCAGTTAGAACTGGACATGGAACAACAGAGTGGTTCCAAATAGGTAAAGGAGTACGTCAAGGCTGTATATTGTCACCCTGCTTATTTAACTTATATGCAGAGTACATCATGAGAAACACCGCAGTGGAGGAAGCACAAGCTGGAATCAAGATTGCCAGGAGAAATATCAATAACCTCAGATATGCAGATGACACCACGCTTATGGCAGAAAATGAAGAACTAAAGAGTCTCTTGATGAAAGTGAAGGAGGAGAGTGAAAAAGTTGGCTTAAAGCTCAACTTTCAGAAAAGTAAGATCATGGCATCCGGTCCCATCACTTCATGGCAAATCGATGGGGAAACAGTGGAAACAGTGGCTGACTTTATTTTTCTGGGCTCCAAAATCACTGCAGATGGTGATTGCAGCCATGAAATTACAAGATGCTTACTCCTTGGAAGGAAAGTTATGACTAACCTAGATAGCATATTAAAAAGCAGAGACCTTACTTTGTCAACAAAGGTCTGTGTAGTCAAGGCTGTGGTTTTTCCAGTGGTCACGTATGGATATGAGAATTGGACTATAGAGAAAGCTGAGCACCAAAGAATTGATGCTTTTGAACTGTGGTGTTGGAGAAGACTGTTGAGAGTCCCTTGGACTGCAAGGATATCCAACCAGGCCATCCTAAAGGAGATCAGTCCTGGGTGTTCACTGGAAGGACTGATGTTGAAGCTGAAACTCCAATACTTTGGCCACCTGATGCGAAGAGATGACTCATTTGAAAAGACCCTGATGTTGGGAAAGATTGAGGGCAGAAGGAGAAGGGGACAACAGAGGATGAGATGGTTGGATGGCATCACCGACTGAATGGACATGGGTGTGGGTGGACTCTGGGAGTTGGTGATGGACAGGGAGGCCTGGCGTGCTGCAGTTCATGGGGTTGCAAAGAGTTGGACACAACTAAGCGACTGAACTGAACTGAACTGAGATGCCTAAGAGTCAAAGCTGTAGATGGTCAAGCAGACAGTTGAAATCTAAGTCTAGCTGCCAATGTGATAAGCATGTCGTCTTTGTATTTAGAATGCTAATAGATCAGCAGAACTTGTCTAAGACTTTTAAGGTTGACAGTGATTGATTAATTAATACTCTTTATTATTTCTTTAGCAAATATTTATTGAATTTTTTTGTGTGTTCTTGATGATGTTCCATTAAATTGAAGGATATGACCTCTTCTTTACTGTTTCTCTTGATTAATGCTACTCGTTGTGTTACTGTAGCATTCTTCCTTTCTGTTTTAAACATCATTATGAATCTTCTTTTCATGCTGTTTCTTGAACCCTTCCTGCCCACCTTTTCTGAGATGATGCTTCATTAGTCTCATTAGTCTTCTATCTCCTTCTTCTCTTTTGGTTAGCTCTTTTTCTTTCCCTGCAAGTCTTCACAAAGTCTCATTACCCAACGCCAAATATATGATTATCCTTTTACTTTCTTGTATATATGTCCTGTCTTTTTCTGTCTCTGTCTCTCTTTTTTTTTTTATTCTTCTCAGTGTGTCTTTGTGTCTCTTAGTTTCTCTGCCTCACTGTCTCTCGGGCTCTCCTCAGTGTCTCATCTGTCTCTCCTTTGTCTCTCTTCAGTATCTCTTCTTGGCCTTATCTCTGAGTCTCTATGTTTCTCAGTCTGTCTACTGGCTCTAATCTCATACTGTGCATTCATTCTTCTGAAATTTTCTTATATGCCTGCTTCTTCTTTTTGAACTTTGGTCTAGGCTCATCAGTGACTAGAAATCAAACAGCCTTGAGTGCTTGCAGTCTCATTTGTTTTATATATCCTCATCTTATGTGCTGTCATCCTAGATGAAGATCTGCCCTTTTTCGGGTTTATTTTATCACCATTTTATGAATCCTTTCTGATTGCTCCAGGTATATATCTTTTCTCCTACATCAGAATTCTCTTGGTCCTTTGTTTATATTGATAGCCTTTCATAGACTTCTGTGTCATAGCTGTATTTGTTTTTAAATCACAAACAAAAAAAAGTAAAAAATTTGTCTGTTATTCACCTTTGCTTCCTAAACTGCACCCTGCCTCACATGTGTTAATTATTCAGTACATATTTTTGATCAGCTTTAATCATAAGTACAGTTTAGTTCAGTCGCTCAGTCGTGTCTGACTCTTTGCGAATTGCAGCACGCCAGGCCTCCCTATCCATCACCAACTCCCCGAGTTGACTCGAACTCAGGTGCATCGAGTTGGTGATGCCATCCAGCCATCTCATCCTCTGTCGTCCCCTTCTCCTCCTGCCTCCAGTCCCTCCCAGCATCAGAGTCTTTTCCAATGAGTCAACTCTTCTCTTGAGGTGGCCAAAGTACTGGAGTTTCATCTTCAACATGTCTTTCCAATGAACACCCAGGACTGATCTCCTTTAGGATGGAGTGGTTGGATCTCCTCGCAGTCCAAGGGACTCCCAAGAGTCTTCTCCAACATCACAGTTCAAAAGCATCAATTCTTTGGCACTCGGCTTTTTTCACAGTCCAACTCTCACATCCATATATGACCACAGGAAAAACCATAGCCTTGACTAGATGGACCTTTGATGACAAAGTAATATCTCTGCTTTTTAATATGCTATCTAGGTTGGTCATAACTCTCCTTCCAGGGAGTAAATGTCTTTTAATTTCTTTTAATGGCCGAAGTCACCATCTGCAGTGATTTTGGAGCCCCCCAAAATAAAGTCTGACACTGTTTCCACTGTTTCCCCATCTATTTCCCATGAAGTGATGGACCAGATGCCATGATCTTTGTTTTCTGAATGTTGAGCTTTAAGCCAACATTCCTCCCAGGAATCTTGATTCCAGCTTGTGCTTCTTCCAGCCCAGTGTTTCTCATGATGTACTCTGCATATAAGTTAAATAAGCAGGGTGACAATATACAGCCTTGACGAACTCCTTCTCCTATTTGAAACCAGTCTGTTGTTCCATGTCCAGTTCTAACTGTTGCTTCCTGACCTGCATGTAGGTTATAAGTTAGGAAGTTTATTATCAAAATCCTATAAATACTTTCATGAAGATTTTATATATTCCTTTTGAACACCAGAGAGCATGTTTCCCCCCTCCCCCCCCCCAGATTGTGAGCTGTTGGAATCATTAAGTATTTTTTTTTCATCTACTGGGAAAAAAAGCTTTAAATTATGAGTTCTGTATAGGCGAAGAGTGTGATGTAAATGATAATCTTGAACTTTTTACATGATATCTGGGTCTGTGCATAATGATGTGATAGTTTGGGCATCAGCAGCTTCCTGATTGTCTTAAAATGCTGAAATAAAATTTTATTAATGTATAACTTTCTCAGAACATTTTTTCATTCCAGCTCTGTTATATTCTGTGACAAATGAGTCAGATATTCAGTGGATTTAATCCAGAGAGTTCACGTGTTTGTAAAAGTCTATTTTTATTTTTTTACATTTGATCCTCAGACCTTATTCATCATCTAGTTGAAGTGTGAAGTGGTTTCTTTGAACACTGATATAGGCAGATGGATCAAGTGTGAGTTGATCATATGCTACTATCTTTATCCTGGACATTGTTTTTATGGTAATAATCTAATGCTTTTTTATGTACTGCCAGTGAAGTTGCATTAACTCATGTTTCAGCCTTCACATTCGCAGGCTCACGTATCTTTGGAAAGGTGAATATAAATTTTAATATGTCAGAGTTTTGCACACTGAAACTGTACAAGTGCCAATAGTTGAATCGTGATTGTGATTCCAGATTTAGAACATAGGATTTGGTTAGGTTATTGAATCTTCTTCAGTGTTGATATACAGAAAATAGTGAACTCAGTATATGCAGATAACTTCCAATTGTAAGTATGAAGGAATCTAAGCTTCATTTAAAACAGCAATTTTTGAAAGTGCCTTTGCATAAAGTTAACAAAATCTTTATGTTTAAAACTTTAAATCTCCTGAAGTACATAAAAGCTTGAACAAATAAAAAGGCAAAATATGTTTCTGGGTAATGTACTTTTGGTTATAACGCTCTCTGTTCTAAGTTGCTTTTTAAAAAATGTATCTCAATAAAAATGCCAACCTTAACTATTAATATTATTGGCGGGTGGTCATATCTGGAACTAGACAGCAGATTCTAAAGTTCAAAGGGAAAAAAATAGCAATAATAAGTTGGAAAACTGAAAAAGAAGAGTTGTAAGGTTGAGTTAATTCTACCAGATTTGAAAAATACATTATAAAGTCTCAATAATTAAAACAATATTTTATTGGAGCATAAATAGACCAACAGACTAATGGAAATAAAAGATCAGATAGATTAAATCCATGTAGGAATTTAATATACGATAAAGGCATCCTTGAATCAGTAGGGTAAAGATTAATAAATGGTATTGAGATAATTAGCCAGATACAAGAGAAATCAACTTAGATTCATGTCTCAAGTGTATCAAACATTTAAATGTAAAAAATAAAACGAACATTACCAAAGAAAACATGAGTTCCTGTGTATCTTTGGAGTGGAAAACACCTTTTAGCTATTATTCAAAATGCAGAAGCCATAAGTAAAAGGCTTATAAATTTGACAACCTGATAGAAAAGGAAGTAACTTGGATGATGAACAAAACAGAGTAAAGGCAAACAAGTGAAAAAGGAAAAAACTTACCATAAGGAAAATTAAAAGACACATGATATCCTGGGAAAACACTTTTATGGGATATAAGACCAGCTGGTAATGTTTTTATATAAAGAATTCCTATCAATCAAGACAGGAGAACTGCTCAGTAGAAAACTGGGTGAAGGATGAGAGCAGGGAGTTCACATACAGATGGCATCACACGTTCAATAAGATTCTTCCTCTTTTTCACAAGGAAATGAAAATAAAAACTGTATTGTGATTTTAGTTCTTTTCTTTTAGATTGGGAAAAACCCAATTATTTAGTGGCAGTATTTTGCTGTTGAAGTGAGTGAAATGATATCCATGGAGGATAATTTGGCAGTATCTACCAAAATTTTATGTATTTATGTTTTGACCCAGCAGTTCCATTGGCAATGTCATTAACAGATGACTGGTTAAATAAGCTGTA
The DNA here is from genome assembly GCF_000754665.1 of Bison bison bison. Lineage (NCBI taxonomy): Eukaryota > Metazoa > Chordata > Mammalia > Artiodactyla > Bovidae > Bison > Bison bison. Next base: position 259,157 of record NW_011495051.1, on the reverse strand, counting down.
GTATATTTCCACACTGGAATACTATGCAGCTGTATTTAAAACAGAATGAGGAAGCATTTCTAAAGATAGATGAAATGATTCTCTATGATATTAGTGGAAAATAAAGCAAGGGCGGAACTGAATCACTTTTTCTGAAAGAGAAGAGGAAAAAGAATACGCTTATATTTGAAAAAAGAATACTGGAAGGACAATAGTAAACCAATAAAAATGATTTTACTTACTGGCAGTGTATGAAGTGGGGAAAAGAGTAGTTAAAGACAGAGTGGGACCTAGATTTCTTTGTGTCAATGAAAATTTAGTTAATAGTCAAGAAGAAATAAAGAGAATTTTATTTGAGCCAAGTTGGGGATTTTAACCTGGGAGACAGATTTTCAAAAATTTTGAGAATTGTTCCACTGGTCAGCTCTTAAACATTTTTGAGATAATCATGTATCATATTGGCAAGTTAAAATTATAAACTTCATCAGAGATTTTTGTAGTGTCAGGTATGAATGCATAGAATGAGCCTTTAGTCAGTGTGATCCCCTGTACAAGATGAGAAAGAAATAATAATCTTAAAAATTACAGTGCTGGCATCAGAAGAAAGGGACTATTTTTCAAAGGTTGATTGCATCCTCCTACCTTGAGGGAATCTGGTTAATGTATAACGCAGATACACATTGAACGTTGGGAAAGGTATATTGTATGTAAATTCTGACTTAGTTTCATTATCCTGTTGTAGAGAAGATAAGATATTGTGCATAGATATATACATAAAAGCTCGCTCTCTCTCACACACACACCTTTCTCCCATCAACTTCCTAGCTATACAGTATCTTTTCTCTTTCCCATTCTGAAGTTATAACTTTTTTGAAACTAAACAGCAGCAACTTCATTGTAAGACGGTCTAGTGAGGGGACATGGCACAGTAGACATTAACCTTCTAGCATCAGTAGACATTAACCTTAGTCTTGGAATTCGTGTACGTTTGTCCCTTTCTTGCCTCTAGCAAATTGCTTTTTGATTAAGAGACTGGACATACATAGTTACCTCAGCTTGGAATGTCTTTCTTGACCTCTCATTCTTCTTTCACTTTAACTCCAATGCTTTTTTGTAGTCCCAGTTTAAATGTCACTTCCTTGATTTGCCTAGATTAACTTAAATTCTTTCTTGGAAAGTTTATATAAACATTGTTGCTCTTTAACAGCTTCATCTGTAAAATGGGATTAGTATTAGTACCTACTTCATAGAATTGTGAGGAATAAAAGAGTAGATACATGTAAAACAGAATAATACCTGATCAAATACTAGGTGCTATATGAGTTAGCATTTGCTATCATTATTATTACTTTTATTAGACATATTTGAAATATATATTTAATTATACTAAGTTGTCTAGCTGTTTGTTAAATGTCTCTTTCGTCTGTTAGATTTTTAGTTCTACAAGGAAAAGAACTGTTTTATTCACTTCTTTTGTCTAGTACTGGTACACATAGTACTCTACTACTATTGTATGTGTGCTAAGTCACTTTCAGTGGCGTCTGACTCTGCGACCTCATGGACTGTAGCCCACTAGGCTCCTCTGTCCATGGGACTCTCCAGGCAAGAATACTGGAGTGGTTTGCCATTTCCTCCTCCAGGGCATCTTCCTGATGCAGGGATCAAACCCACATATCTTATGTCTCTTGCCTTGGTAGGTGGGTTCTTTACCTCTAGTGTCAACTTGGGAAGCCCCCAAAAGTGAAAGTGTTAGTCACTCAGACTGTCCATGGGATTCTCTAGGCAAGAATACTGGAGTGGGTTGCCATTCCCTTCTCTAAGGGATCTTCCTGACCCAGGGATTGAACTCAGGTTTCCTGCATTGCAGGCAGATTCTTTACCTTCTGAGCCACCGGTTTTGTTGACTGATAAATGGTGGTTTGCAATAGTAGATAAGTTAGGCCAGCTGGGTTTGAAGAATAAACAATTGGTAACTGTGATTAATATTTCAATTCTTTTAGGAGTATCAAGGACCTTGGTAGATTGCAACTTTGGTAGTTATGAGTACTGAAAGCTCTAGAACCTATTGTGGAGGGATAGGAAAATAAGATGAATAAAGCAAAAAATTGAAATACATTCTTTTTCCATACTAGACAGTACAACCTTATGGTCCTAACCTCAGCTCTGACTGAAAATATAACTGTCCAATACGTGGATACATTCTTATTTCAAAAGTTTAGACTTACATATATATGTGTGTGCTCAGTCACTTAGTCATGTTTGTCTCTTTGCGACCCCATGGACTATAGCCCTCAGGCATCTCTGTCCATCGGGTTTCCAAGGCAAGAACACTGGAGTGAGTTAACCAATTCCTTTTCTAGGAGATCTTCCTGACCCAGGGATCAAACCCATGTTTCCTGCATTGGCAGGCAGGTTCTTTACCACTGAACCACCAGAGAAGCCCACATATATATGTACATACGTTAAAATATGTCTCCTTTGCATTTCTCTAACGATTCCTACATCTTCCAAATTTGTTTCCATAAAAATATGTTACTTACATTAGCTTATAATGGATATATTGTTATATTTAAATAAACTTATAAATATTTAAATTTTCTCTTTTTACTTCCAATACGGGACAATACTGGTAAATATATTGTCACATAAACAAAAATGCCTTTGGGATTCTAAACAGTTTTTAAGAGCATGAAGAGGTTTTTGAGATCAAATAGTTTGAAAACTGCTGCAGTATATAATTAAGTCCCTAGCAATGAGCATTGTGTAGACCATTATAATATAGAAAAGTTCTCCTGGTTTAATAATTTTTATGAGAAAAATACAGTAAAAAAAAAAAACAAACTCCACAAATATTATCATAGTTATGAGACAAAGAATAGAAAACCGTTATGGAGAAAATACAGTAAAATGCAATTAACCATAATGTTATAGCTATATTATTTTACATTGTTTCATCCTTGGTTTTTCCAAAAATTTTTATGCTGTAATTTAAATATGGTGGAACGTATGTTAAAATACGAATGGGAATAATGTTTCCATTTCAGAAGCTCTGTAGCGACGCTCAAGTTAAAGTCTTTGGGAAATGCTGCCAGCTGAAACCTGGAGGAGACAGTTCTTCCTCTCTAGACAGTTCCATGACTTCATCTTCAGATGTGAAAGACCAGTGTCCTAAGTATCAGGTAAGATCGCTGATGTCGTTTATTTATTTATTCACAAATGTTTTTGAGTACCTACAGTGTGTTGTGTATCATCCTTGGGACTGAGGATATAACTGGGACTAGTCCTTACCCTTCTGGAGCTTGTAGTATAGCTGGAGAGACAGATAATTAAATAAATAAGTTTATGAACTTTGATAGGCTAGGGGAAGTATAGAGAGCTTCAGGCACATGTAGCCAGGGGTATTTTCTCCTCTTTATTTCCCATTTCATATTTTTTAGACCATCAGAATCATTTCTTACTTTATGTACTTTTAAATTACTGAAATATTAGGGTAAATATAAAATAATAGAGTTCAGCTTTGGTATGAAATATGTTTTCATTTTTGAAAATTAATGTGGCTCTTCTTTTAAAATATAGAATTAACCAGCCAGTTGACTACATAGGAACTTCTCTATAAACTTATGATTTAGCGACTAAACAACAAGTTGTTTTATTTCACATAAGATCAAACTAAGCAAATGTCGTCTAATGTGAATTTATTTGTGTCATTCAGGCTTGCATGAATGAAGCATAGGTATATTTAGCAGTACTAAAATAGAATCCTGGATTTTTAAATTGTTTAGGTAATTGTGTCTAGATAGAAACTAACCCTTATACGACATCACCATAATGGTATATGTGAAAGAGATTTGAGTCATAAAAATCCAGATATTATGAGGTACTACATCGTTCTCTCTGCTCTTCTCTGTTCCTCTTCCATCTTAGGTATGACACCCTAACAAGTTCTTAATAGTGCTGTGCTATGTAGGATCATCATACTTATGCCAGTTTGCAAGTTTTCTCATTTGATCAATTGTAGAAACTTTCCTTTCTTTGTAATGTTATGCAGTTAAATATGAGTATTAGCAAATGGATCCAGATGGTAGAAACTCTGAAGCAGTGTGTGATTGTAATTCTCATTTTGCATACAAAATTCCTAAAGTTTTTTAAGTGCCGATTCCCAGGTCATAGGTCCAGATGTTCTGACAGTAGGTTCATGGTCTTGGAAATCTGCTTTTTTTTTTTTTTTTTTTTTTTTTTTAGCAAGAAGGCATTGAATTATTATAATATATAGTTCACTACACTTGATAAAATGTTATTTCAGGTAAGTAGAACGTTATCTTTGATTTACAGGGTATTACAGATTATTGCATTCAGCAGTGAGTACTTAACAAAGAATTGACCTTTCAAATAAAAAAATCTTTCTAAAAAAAATTAAAGAAAATAACATTTTCTTAATTATGACCTTAATTATAGATTATGTCACATTAAAATATACAGCACATCAGTGACAGTCATGATAACTATTTGATATGTATTAGAACAGGTAGAGAGAACCTTTGATAGCAAGCTATTGATACCTGGTTTTATAAAGTTTAGGTACCAGTTTATTTTTACTGAATTTTGCCTCCTGAGGATTCTTTTCTACTTTTGTATTAAAATGTATAAATGCTTTGATATTTAAATTTGTGTAGCTTGCTTAATATAAGAAATACTATTTTTAGTCAAAATAAAATGGGTTAGATGCGTTGTAACAGAAATGAGCTTGTAGGAGAAAATTCTCATTTCTGTCATTATCCAGAAGCAATTTAGGTTGCCAAGAAAGATTGGCATTGTTGATCTTAAAAGAAAAACAAACCACTTCATCATTTAAAAAATTATTCTGCTCTTTCTAAACTGTTCTTAATTCCCAAACTTCTGTGCCTGGAAAAAAAAATTTTGTCTTAACCAAATCCCAAGGATAGATGAGTTGCTTCTTTTAGTAACCTAGGTATATCAAAAGTGACTTTTTTCCTTAAATAACTGTGCCTTTATTAAAACAAAATTAAGACTACAGCACTAAGAAAAAATGTCAATGAATGTATAGAAACAAATATAAAAAACAATATGTATAATGAAATGGATTGCTATTGGAAAATGCTGTTAAGAAAGATGACAGAATGTAAATATACAGGTTTTTGAACCCAAGGCAGGTAGTAAACAAGCAAAAGAGTAAAAGAGAATCACATTATATTTATTCCCTGGCTTCCACTTGTAAAATCGAGGTCCTCATCACTTTATTGTTATCTTCAGAAGAATATTTTAATTATTTTTAAAAACTCCTCTAATTTTTTGTTTCCTGTGGTAGAATAGCTTAGTGAAATTTGGACGTGATCCTTATTTGCTATCTTAGTTATAGATCCTCTTCCTTATCATTTGTTTTATTATATAATTGTATTGGTTAGTAATGGCATTGGGTCATCCTGTGAAACAGTGATTTTCTACATATGGCAAGTCTGGAGAGAGGCCATCTAGGGATGATAATGTATGGGCTTCAGGATGGCCTCAGAGACTGAGGCTTGCTTATCTCTCTACTTAGAGCTAACAGGTACATACTTGTTGGCTTGTGGTCCTCTTACAGCATCTCTGTCTACAGTGATTTCTACTTATATTCCATTGACCAGGACTGTGTTGGATACATATAAATGGCTAGTTCTGAAAGCTACCACTATAACCATTGGTTTAACTCTTTGAATATAGAGATCAACTCTAAACCTATCTCTAAGGGAGGCTCTGAAATGCAGTTTTTTTCACTAGGGCACATTGGTTCCCTGAAACAAATTGGACTTCAGAAAATAAGAAATAAGATATTTGGTGGGTTGGTGGGTAACTAGTAGTATTTGCTATAGTATCTAAATAGTAACCAATGACTGAGTCAGTTTTTAGATTTTTTTGACTCCTATGAGGACAATTAAAGAATAATTGAAAGAAATAATTTTTAAAACAGAATTCTTTATAAACAAGACATTCTGATGTTTAACATAAGTATTTTTTAAAGAATGCAGAATATGTCCAAATTACCCTTTTTGCAGTTGCTTGTTTTTGCATGGTAGGAATGATAAAATCTGTTCTGCATGTTCATTGAATTCTACTTCTTTTTATCTGTCCTGGAGAAACATTGCATATGCATCAGTTCAGTTCAGTCGCTCAGTCGTGTCCGACTCTATATGGTTAAGAATATTTACTTGAGCACTATTTGTAGTAGCAGAAAACAGAAAGTGACTTAAATACCTGTCAGTATGTCAGTAAGGGGAACTGGCTTATAAACTAGTATTTTCATATAGCAGAACACTATGCACCTCTTAAAAAGACTCTGTATGTAACAGTATGCTTAGATCTGTAAGACAGTGTAAAATGAAGAAAATCAAGCTGCAGAGCAGTTTATTCAATGTCAAATAACTTAAAACATTGTGTAGAATAACTGCAGTGAGAGCTGTGGAACTGTGTGTGTGTGCTCAGTTGTGTCCAACTCTTTGCGACCATATGGACTGTAGCTGACAGGCTTCTCTGCCCTTCGTATTTTCCAGGCAAGAATACTGGAGTAGGTTGGCATTTTCCTCTCCAGGTATCTTCCTAACCCAGGGACTGAACCGGGGTCTCCTGTGTCTCCTGCAGTACAGGCAGATCCTTTTCCACTGAGCCATCAGGGAGAAATTTTTAATAAAAATTAGCATTTGAAATAGGTTTTATGTTCAATGATTTTGTTAATGTTTATGCTTATTGTTTAGGGTTCTCGGTGCTCTTCTGATGCCAATATGCTTGGAGAGATGATGTTTGGCTCAGTAGCAATGAGCTACAAAGGATCCACCTTAAAAATTCATCAGATCCGGTGAGGGATTTTCTAATTTTTCTTAATGAATCCATTTTAAAATACTCAGTTTTCCTTAAAGATGGGAGAATTTCTTATAGCCTCCACTCAGAGCTTGCCAGATACTCAGTTTATGATGTTTTATGGGTTTAATGCTACTTCATGTCTGTTATAACTATGCTATAACATCTCTGTAACTTAAACATTTTTATTTATAATAAATTGAAAAGATGCTTGTGTTTCAGTTTTGATTTCTGTCTATCCCTCTCTTTTTCTTCATAGTTCCCCTCCACAGCTCATGCTCAGCAAAGTTTTTACTGCACGGACTGGCAGCAGCATCTGTGGAAGTCTCAATACGTAAGTAGTTATGGGTGGAAGGAGAAGAGAATTGTTTAAGATCTGCAAAGTATGAAAGCTAATAAGCTGCTTTTAGGACTACAGCGTAAATTCAGATTTTTTTCTATCCCTTAAGTTTGAAAGTTAATGGAAGCCAGATTTTACCTCCTAGCTCTGTTGAAATATACCATGATTTGATACAATTATATATTGCAGAATGATTACTACCATAGCCTTAGCTAACACTGCCATCGTCACATAATTACCATTTCTTTTTTTTGTGGTGAGAATTTTTTAAGATTTACTCTGTTAGCAACTTTCCAGTATTGATAATGCAGTATTATTAGTTAGTAGTACACTGACACACAGAACTTGTTAATTTTATAACTGAAAGTTTGTACCCTTTGACCATTATGTTCCCTTTTCCACTCCTCCCAGTCCTTGGTAACCATCACTTTGCTCTCTGTGTTTGGATTTTTATTTTTAAATTAAAATAAGTTTTAAAAGTTTGTATTTATTTTAATTTTTTGGTTGTGCCTCATAGCTCCCTGTATGTTAGCTCCACATTCTGAAGCCTGTTGCAAACGGCAGGCTTTCCTCTTTTTTTCATGACTGAATACTAGTCCAGTGTCTATACACACACACACAAACATGACCATCTTTTTTATCCATTCATCTGTTGACAAACACTTGGGTATAACTGTATTCCAATAAAATTTACTTTACAGAAACAGGCAGCAGGCTTAATTTAACCCTCAGGCTGTACCCAACCCCTGATTTAGATGACTAGTTTATAGTACTGATAGGGAAACTTAAATATAATGTTTTACACTTAAAATTTTATTGAAGTATACAAAGAATTGCCATTAAGAGCATAAAATAGATTTGGTATTCATTTTTTTCCTCCTTCCCCTTAGGCTTCAAGACAGTCTTGAATTCATTAATCAGGACAACAGTACATTAAAGGCCGATAATAATACAGTCATTAATGGACTACTTGGAAATATAGGTAAAATGGTTTTGTATGTTTTAAAAATGTTCTTACCAATGTAGATCTGTTAAAATTTCACCAAAGGATTTCAAATACTAGAAGTGGAAAAGGGATTTAAATTGCAAGTATTTATAATATTTGTATTATTTGAAAAATATAATTTTCTTATATTTGAACTTAGTGTTTATTTTGTATCTGAAAAAAGGGAACTGCTGAAGAAATATCTGATTTGTTTTTTGTTTTTAATTTCGATGCGTCTTTGAAAAGTACTCTTGTTGGGGTAAAAAGCCCTTACTAGTTCTCTTGAATAGTTCAGCTGAGGGAGACAGGGATTATACTTTCTCCCTTTCCTTTTCCACAACCATATTAAAGTAATTTTGTTTACTTGTTTTTGTAAACTGGTGCTTGTTTTTGTGACTTGTAATTCACAAATTCACTTGAATATCTGTAAGCAGATATTCAAAATTTGATGTTTTTCTTAAGAGATTTATTATAATAGTAGCTCATTTGGTAATTTGGTTAGTTTGTTTTGATTATTTGAAAGTGAAAGTCTCTGAGTCGTGTCTGACTCTACCACCCTGTGGACTGTAGCCTGCCAGGCTCCTCTGTCCATGGGACTCATCAGGCAAGGATACTGGACTGGGTTGCCATGTCCTCCTCGAGGGGATCTTCCCAACCCAGGGGTCAAACCAGGGTCTCCTGCATTGCAGGCAGATTCTTTACCAACTGAGCTACTGGGGAAGCCATTTGTTATTTAAGTTCAGCATTTTAAAGTGACAAACTATTTCTAAAATATCTGGTCCTTTGTTGTATCTTAAGAAGATCAGCTAAATTACTTCTGACCATATTTCCAGTGCATACAGAACTGAAGTGTGTCAGAGTAGACAGCAGTTAGCATAGGATAAATATTTTCCTCATTCCCTGTTGAGTAAAAACTTTTATTTGTAATTTCAATCAATAGATATCAGTTATACATATTAGTTGAAAAGTTTTTTTCCTCCCAACTCTAACATTATAGCATTATATATTTTTAATAATTCATGTTCATTCAAATAGCAACCATTTATTAACTACCTACTGTGGGCTAGTTACAATGTCTGGCATGTGATTTAGAAAGCATGCATTTTATAGAAAAATAGAAGTTCTACTTTTGCTTAACTTGATTATTTCATTCATTTTAATAAAGTAAAAATATGACAAGTGTTTTTTTAATAATTTGACAGTTTTCAAAGTTAAAGGGGCTTATTAAAAGCTGTTTAATAATATAAATCCATTATCATGTATAAAGGTAAAGTACACCATAGATGCTAGATATACTTAGCTTTTCTGTTTTAATATGGAATACAAAAATAATACATTTAACAAAGCATAGACTTTTTCATGAACAGCTTTTTCTTGTACATTCTTAATTGTGAATCAAGGATATTTGAATATCATTTCTTATTTTCTTTAAATTTTCAATTAATCAACGAATACTTCTCAAGCACTTATTAAATGCCAGGCACCTCTGCTAGGCCATGAGAAACCAGTGGTGAACACAGTTCCTGCCTCAGTGGATTTATAGTTAATTTACTGTGATACAATATTCAATTATAGTATACTATAGTTAATTCTTGGGTGAGACTAAGAGCATGATGTGTTAGAAATGAGCAGGAACACCGTGTTCAGTTTTAGAGAGTCAGAAAAGGCTTTCTTAAAGCCTTAAGCTTGAGCTTAAACTTGAAGAATTTGCCTGACAGTTGGGACAAGAAATGTCCCAGGAAAAAGCAATAGCATGTTCATAGATCTAAGTGCAACAGATACAATGAGTGTAGAAAGAATGTGAATAAATCAATGTGGGTGGAGCACAGTGTGAATATGAGTTAAAGGAAGTGAAAAGAAGTAAAGAAATGAGCAAGAGTCAGGTCATGATGGAGACTGTGGGCCGCCACACTGAGAAGTTTCAAGTTATTCTTTGAGCAGTTGGGTGCCAGGGAGAATGTGTTAGTTTGGGTCTTCCACCTGATTTTTAACAGGTTCCAAGACAAGAGTAAACATGCACAGATTTTAGTACTAATAAATAATAATATTTATTACTATTTAGTGAGAGAAGAGGAAGCAGGGAAGGGTTCAGAGAGCCCTCAGATAATGGTGTAAGTTTGACCTTAATTGAAGGAGAGGAATAAAAGCTTGAGTGGATGTGTTTCAGCATGCCACACTAGTCCAGGGAAGGTTTGATAAGGCTGTGGACAAGTCTTTGAGTTATACTTGGTTGTCAGAAGTGACCCATGTCTTGCTAAAATGGGCTTTACCTTGTTATACCTGCTGTGTTCAGTCATCGACTAGGAGCAGGCTGTGGGGTATGTGACCTTGCCCAAATCTGGCAATGGATTTAAAAACACAGCAGCTGGGGTCCTTGGCCAATTTCCATCCTTATAACTGGAGAACTTTGTGGTGCATTCTCAAGGCCACCACGGAGGAGTTTTCAGAATATAGAAACGTGATCAGATCAGATTTGTATCTGCAAAAGAATATTCTAATTGCTTTGGGAAAGGACTCAGATGAGCCAGTGGGATTGAGAAAAGACCCATATTAGAAGACTGCTTATAATAGTCCAGTGACACATAATGGGGACCTAGAATAAGATTGTGTCAGTGAGGATAAAGAGTTGTTGAGAAGTTTGTTGGGAGAAGTACACCAGTAATAACATGTAACCCCATGAAAGGGTTGCAGGGTCCCCGAAGAGGGTCCTTGGACCACATTTTAAGAACTGTTGAACTACAGGATTAGATATATGGGGAGAAGGGAGAAGAGTTCTGACAGTATTTAAATGTTGATGGAAAAGGAGGTTTATAAGGAGAATGAGGTTGGAAATAGAGGTGATACTGGTAAAGTGAGATTTTTGAAGGGTCTAGCTGGTTTAGAAGAATTAGCTTTGAAAGGGAGGGAGAGAGGGACATCTCGGGATTTTTCACTAAGGCCTCGCACAAAGAAAGGCTTGAATAATATTACCTATTATTACTGCTCAGGCAGGAAGGAGGCAGGGATGAGTAAGAATTAAGTCTGGAGATAGCAGTGTAGGAAAACGAGAGTTCCCGTATGGTGATTCTTCTTGTATACACACATATACGTATGCATACTGTAGGAGACAAAGTCATATACTCAGAGTAGGGAAGAGTAAGGAATGAGATTAAAGAGAGCAGGTAAGTTTTAAGGTAAATAGGAAAAGTTGAAGGAAGAACTGAACAATGAAACATGGAAGGATTGCTGCACATTCACTGTAATTATAGAAACTCTTGTTATAGAAAAATACTAACAATTTAAAAATACATTTGTCACTTTTTAAAACAGTAAAGCCATCAGTTCTGTCCTAGATCAACCTCCTAGGTGGCTCTTTAGGCCATCTGGATTAACCCTAACTAATAAGTAACTCAGGTGCTTGCTTCCAGGCTGTAATGTTACGCTCTCTCGGTCTTCAGACTCTTACCTTCTCTTGGTCAAGTGTGTGGCAGCTACTACCTTGAGCGGCCTGGGAGTCTGGCCCTGACAGGCTGCATTGGCTTTCCTGCTTCCATAGTGGCTGACCTCTGCTCTAGGAACTCTGGTTTCTCCCATTAATTTATAATTTAGCACTAGTTTAGAAAAATCAGATTCATATTTACTTGTCAGTAGACCCCTTTTCTTTATTTGCCCTTTGTTTTATGTTGTGGTCAGCTTTTTCAGCCAAGCGTTTAGGTGGTTTTCTTCTTAATTTTAGTTACACAATACTCTGTAATATTAAAATTGATTTTTAAAGGATAAATTCATTTGGAAAATATCAAATTATGTATATAACATCACTGTGCTTTTTTAATCTTTAAAAATATTGTTTTAGATGAGAAAGGATTGAACATTTAATATAATTTTTACCTTATATAGTGGAAGCTTATAAAATAATTTTTACCTTACATAGTGGAAGCTTATTTTATTACTATTTGTGGACTTAATAGGCATGAAATTATTATGGTGTCATAAGCCATGGCCAGAGGGAAACCATCCTGTTTCAAAAATAGGAAGTCAGCTTGAATTATTCTTACTTAAATATTTCCATTCATATCTGTTGGTCTGCTTTTGTGTTGCCTTAGCTCACCTTTTATTCCTGACACATCGTGGCTTCTCTAACAGCCCTCTTTCATATGTATTTTACGTTTTTGCCATGTAGGTCTTTCACAGTTCTGCAGCCCCAGGCGGGCATTCTCTGAACAGGGTCCGCTCCGCCTGATCAGGAGCGCCTCTTTCTTTGCAGGTTTGCCGTGTGCTGTGTGGGTAGACTAGTTGGTGTGCCCCAGCGGCTAGAATTGATAGTTATGCTGTGGAAACAAGAGAGTAGAGAAATGCATTTGGGGACGGTGTGCAGTTAAGAAAACGTTGCTTAGGAAGTTTAAGGACTTAATATCTTTCTATTGAATATGTTGTTAAGGTTTCCAGAAACTAAGTTACGAGTAGAAATGACATTTTCATGAAATTTCAGTTTGTCATTTCTTGCCTCATTATGTATTAATGATTTTAACTTTAGAATCCTAAACCAAAATATAGTATGAACGTTATTTCTTAAAATACCAGTTGAATTTCTAATGTGATACTATCTTGTTTCCATGGCTGAGTAGCTTTTGTATCATATAGTTCATCAATCACAGAAAATACTGTTGTTGTGCAATTTCTGATCTACACTATTCCATAAGAATGATTTTTCTTGGAGCTAAGATTCAGATGAACAAGCACCATTATATTCTATAAAAGGCATCTCTGACTGTATTTGTTTATATTGATATCACTAAATAGATGATTGTAGACTGTGTTCATGCTTCTGTATCCAGGAAGTTGTATCCAACTTCTTGTTTTAATTAGTATGTATTTTCCTTAGAAATATAAACAATGTATAATAGTATAGAAAATTTGGAAAATATGAGAAATAGGCAAAAAATATGTATTAGCCATTTTGTCAACCAGAAGTACCTCCTTAGTTTTTGTTTGTTTTAAAAAGAAATTGGGATTATACTGTTCAGTTTTCTTAATTTTTATTATAGAATTTTAAAATGTACATTTATATAGGCAGAAGAGTAGATTAACCGTCATATGCCAATCCCTTAGCCTCAGCAACCATTGTTCTTTACTGGTCAGTAGCTTGCCTTTTTATCATGTAGTAGTATATTGTGAATATATTCATGTCATTGAATGTGCTTCTAAAATGCTTATTTTAGTCACCCTTTGCTTCTTTATATATTATGTCACAGATTGTTTACACATAGATCTCAAAGCTTGTTCAACTGAATAATAGCTCTTGGTGTTGGGTTTGTGCCATGCTGTTGAAAAAAATAAAGGAATGCAATGAGATGAGCATGATTTAGTTTGCTATTTTAAAAGGAACATCAACCTGAACAGCACTGTGTTTTATAAGTCACAGTTTTGTCTTGATTCACAGTTCACAGCAACCCAATGGACATGCCTGGAAGAGAACTGAATGAGGACAGAGACAGTGGCATAGCACGCTCCGGTAATGATAGGTTCATGTGTTAATCCGGTTTTTATGAGATCACTGTTACCTGACATTGATTTCCTTTTTAATCTTTGTTTTAATCATTTAATTTTATGTGTACAGTTTGTTGGTATTGATATTAGCCTAACAAGAGAATTGTAGAAACAGCAGAGATAAGTATTTTAAATTAAAATTTTTTTCATATTTAATAGTAAAAGTGTGCCTGATGGAGCATGGCCTGGATGAATACACACTCAGTCAGAAAAATAGTATTTCTCAAGAGACTGTTTAAATAGCATAGTAGAAAAAATACATTTGCTTACATCTGTTTTCTCCTAACTGGGTTTAAAATGTCAGATTGTCTCTTGCCCAGAGAAACTTAGATATCTTGAACCAGTGTTATACATATTTCTTTGAGATATCTACTCTTCCAAAATTTGTCTGACAAAGTTTTATTGAAACATTCTGAGGATTTAAGAAAAAAACAAAAAACAAAAAAACACCCACCCAGATTACATCCTTAAAGAGCACAGGTTCTAATGAAAGATTAGCGAGAAAAATAATCTTAGTTTATTGTATGAGGTGTTCTGTGATAAACCTGTGCAGAGAGGTTCATCTAAGCTTGGAGTCAGTGTCATCACCAAAGGAATAAAGATTTATTTCAAAATAGCATTTTCTTCTAGAGTGGGGTGGGAAAAAGTGAGGATGGCAAAAGGGTATCAGGATCTCTTACTGAATCACTTTTATCATGTGATTTTTTTTCTGGGACCTTGCTCCAACAATGATATATATATATTTTTTAATGGAGATTTTAGAGCTTCATTCAGCAAAATGGAAATTTTGAGTCACTGTTATTAAATTTATTAAAAAGAAATTTGTTCCTGTTTTTAGTTATTATTAACTTAAAAATTGTACTTGTTCTTATTCTGACTTGACAGCATCTCTCAGCAGCTTGCTTATTACACCATTTCCCTCTCCAAACTCCTCACTTACCAGAAGTTGTGCCAGCAGCTACCAGCGACGCTGGCGACGTAGCCAAACAACAAGTTTAGAGAATGGGGTATTTCCTAGATGGTAAGTTGGAACTTTTATTTTACCACAAGATTGACTAGTTCCTTAAACACAGTTTTGTATGTTAAAAGTCTGGACTTGTATTTTATATTTTTAAAGTTTGCAACTGGAAAATTTTAAAGTGTATTACTTTTTAAAAAATTGTGTTATGTTATGCATAACATACAATATACCATTTTAACCATTATGATCAGTGTAGTTCAGTGGTGTTAAGTACCTTCACATTGTTGTGCATTGATGACCATTCACATTTAGAACTTTTTTTATCTCCCCCAGCTGAACCACGCATGAGTCCATGGGGTCACAAAGAGCGGGACACGACTGAGCAACTGAACTGAACTGAACCTCTGTAGACATTAGGCAGTAATTCCTTCATTCCTTCCTCCCTTTAGTCCCTGGCAACTACTATGCTATTTTTTTCTTTGTAAATTTGACTACATAACATCATATAAGTGGAATCATAAAATTTTTATCCTTACATACCCAGAAGTGGAATTCCTGCATTGTATTATAATTCTGTGTTTTTGAGGAACTGCTATAGTTTTCACCAGAACACCCCACCATTTTACTTATATTCCCACTAAAAATGGCCAGGTTTTTTTTTTTTTTGATTGCTCCAAGCTACATGATGGATCTTAGTTCTCTGACTAGGGATTGAATCTGTGCCCCCTTCATTGGAAGCATGAAGTCCTAACCAGTGGACTGCCAGGGAATTTTCACTCCCCCTCCCCACCTCCTCACCGCCCCCCCTCCACTAGAAATGCATAAGAGTTTTAATTTCTTCACATCCTCACCAGTAGTTAATTTCCATTTTTTAAAATTAATAACTATCTGTAGGGGTGTTAAATGATAACTCATTGTAATTTTCATTTGCATTTCTCTAATAGCTAGTGAAGGAAAGTTATGACCAACCTAGATAGCATATTGAAAAGCAGAGACATTACTTTGCCAACAAAGGTCCATCTAGTCAAGGCTATGGCTTTTCCATAGCCTACAGTGGTCACGTATGGATGTGAGAGTTGGACTGTGAAGAAAGCTGAGTGCCGAAGAATTGATGCTTTTGAACTGTGGTGTTGGAGAAGACTCTTGAAAGTCCCTTCCAACCAGTCCATTCTGAAGGAGATCAGCCCTGGGATTTCTTTGGAAGGAATGATGCTAAAGCTGAAACTCCAGTACTTTGGCCACCTCATGTGAAGAGTTGACTCATTGGAAAAGATTCTGATGGTGGGAGGGATTGGGGGCAGGAGGAGAAGGGGACGACAGAGGATGAGATGGCTGGATGGCATCACTGACTCGATGGACGTGAGTCTGAGTGAACTCCGGGAGTTGGTGATGGACAGGGAGGCCTGGCATGCTGCGATTCATGGGGTCGCAAAGAGTCGGACACAACTGAGCAACTGAACTGAACTGAACTGAATAGCTAGTGATGATGTTTTCATATGCTTATTGGCCATGTGTATGTTTTCTTTGGAGATATGTCTGTTCAGGTGTTTTACTCATTTTTTAATCAGATGTATTGTTGTAGCAGTTCTTCGTATACTTCTGAATATCAATCCCTTATCAGATACATGTTTTGAAATATTTTATACCATTCTATTGGTTGCCTTTTTATTTTGTTGATACGTCTTTTGGTACACGTGCGTTTGTGTTCAGTCAGTCGTATCTGACCCTGGACTCTGTGACCCTATGGACTGTAGCCCACCAGGCTCCTCTGTCCGTGAGATTTCCCAGGCGAGAATACTGGAGTGGATTGCCATTCCCTCCTCCAGGAGATCTTCCTGACCCAGGGATTGAAGCTACATCTCCTGCACTGGCAGGCAGATTCTTTATCACTGAGCCACCTGGGAAACCACTTTAGATACACGGCAGTTCTTAATTTCTGTGTCGCCGGATTTATTTTTTTCCTTTGCTGCTTTACTTTTGGTGTCATCCAAGAATGTGAAAGTGAAGTCGCTCAGTCGTGTCCAACCCTCAGCGACCCCATGGACTGTAGCCTTCCAGGCTCCTCCATCCATGGGATTTTCCAGGCAAGAAATCACTGCCAAATCCAGTGTCATGAAGATTTTATCCTATATTTTCTTTTAAGGGTTTTATAGTTTTAACTCTTCTGTTTTGGTCATTGATCCATTTATTGCATGCTTTGATATTCTAGTTTTTCATGTTTCTATTCAGGCAAATTCATTCATTCTTGAAATTTTTTTTTTAAATCTGTGTTAAGTATAAGTAAAGATGATGAAGCTTGATTCCTTTTTTATTCACTCCCTTTATTCCTTCATCTTTGACTTTACTTCTGGAATCAAAAGGGAGAAGTAGATTCTAGAACAGTGAAGAGATTAGACTCGTCTATAAACCTTGAAATTCAGGCTCTTTTAGGTTGGTTTTACACTGGGGTTACTTACTTTTTTTCAGTTCAGTTCAGTTCAGTTGCTCAGTTGTGTCTGACTCTTTGGGACCCCATGGACTGCAGCATGCCAGGCCTCTCTATCACCAACTGCCAGAGTTTACTCAAATTCATGTCCATTGAGTTGGTGATGCCATCCAACTATATCATCCTGTCACCCCCTTCTCCTCCCGCCTTCAGTCTTTCCTAGCATCAGGGTCTTTTCCAATGAGTCAGTTCTTTGCATCAGCTGGCCAAAGTATTGGAGTGTCAGCATCAGCATCAGTCCTACCAATGAATATTCAGGACTGATTTCCTTTAGGATGGACTGGTTTGATCTCCCTGCAGTCCAAGGACTCTGAAGAGTCTTCTCCAACACCACAGTTCAAAAGCATCAATTCTTCAGCACTCAACTTTCTTTATAGTCCAACTCTCACATCCATACACGACTGCTGGAAAAACCATAGCTTTGACTAGATGGACCTTTGTTGGCAAAGTAATGTCTCTGCTTTTGAATATGCTATCTAGGTTGGTCATAACTTTTCTTCCAAGGAGCAAGCGTCTTTTAATTTCATGGCTACAGTCACCATCTGCAGCGATTTTGGAGCCCCCCAAAATTTAAGTCTGTCACTGTTTCCATAATTGAACAAAAACGTTTCCAATCTGACTCTATTATTTCTTACAAAAATATGAATATAAAGGAATAGCCAATATATTTCTCAAAGATATACATAATTGATACGAATTTTTAGATTTACTTGATAAAACACTGCAAGACCTTTAGCTTGCCTACATTTAATTACCAAGGAGATTGAATTGTGAATTTAACCATTTTCATATTTTTAAAATAAAAAAAAACATTTATTTTTAAGGTCTATAGAAGAAAGCTTTAATCTGTCAGATGAAAGCTGTGGCCCTAACCCAGGAATTGTGAGGAAAAAGAAGATTGCAATTGGGGTAATCTTTTCGTTATCCAAAGATGAAGATGAAAGTAACAAATTTAATGAGTTCTTTTTTTCACATTTTCCTCTGTTTGAAAGCCACATGAACAAATTAAAGAGTGCAATAGAACAGGTAAGCATAACCACGTTTATGGTTTGTTTTTATTTTTTATTTTCCTTTGAATCTTATTCTCATTCTTTTGCTTAAGCATTGTCTTTATTCATGGCAGAAAAATTAACAGACTCTGTGCAGGTACCCTACAAAGTGACCTGGGAGACGCAAAGTAGACTTCACTTCTTTTTTTTTATTAAACTTTTTATTTTGTATTGGGGTATAGCCGATTAACAATGCTGTGATAATTTTAGGTGAACAGCAAAGGGATTCAGCCATACATATATGTATCCATTCTCCAAAACTCCCCTCCCATCCAGGCTGCCACATAATATTGACTTTAGCTCTTTTTAAGGAGCTTATTGCCTAAAAAAAGATCTAAGGTCATTTATCCATTCAATAAATAAATATTTGAGGGCCTGTAATGTGGCAGGCCTGTTCTAGCAACTGAGGATAAGAGTGAAAAAAAGCAACTCTCTAGATCATGGGGCAGCAAATAAATGAGTGTGTAAGATTTTGGATGGTAATAAGTACTATGAAGAAAAATAAGAGAAAGGTTTTTATGGAATGCTGGATGGAGGATTACAAATTTTTATAGGATAGTCAAGAGTGCTCCTGATAAAGTCACATATGATCCAGAGATACAGAGGAAATTTGGTATAACCATCTGAGACAAGAATTTTATAAGTAGAGGCAAAGGAGTAAGCCTGATGCTTGGGCATCGGTAGGGAGGAGTAAGGAGGCCAAAATGGCTGGGGTAGAAGTCGGACTAAATCATGTAGGGCCTTACAGGATACCATTGTACGAGCATGGGCATATACACTTAAGAAAGATAGGAAGCCATGGGAGTGTTTTGAGCAGGAAAATTACATAATTCATGAGAATCACTTTTACTGCTGGTGGAGAATAGATTTTCTAGGGGCAAAGTTGGATGCTTTGGAATCAGTTACAAGGGTGTTGCTGCTGCTGCTGCTGCTAAGTCATGTCAATTGTGTCCGACTCTGTGCTACCCCATAAATGGCAGCCCAACAGGCTCCTCTGTCCCTGGGATTCTCCAGGCAAGAACACTGGAGTGGGTTGCCATTTCCTTCTCCAGTGCATGAAAGTGAAAAGTGAAAGCAAAGTTGCTCAGTCGTGTCTGACTTCTAGTGACTCCATGGACTATAGCCTACCAGGCTCCTCCATCCATGGGATTCTGCAGGCAAGAGTACTGGAGTGGGTTGCCATTGCCTTCTCTGAGTTACAAGGCTATTGAAATATAATTCAAGTGAGAGATGATGGGTAGTCAAACCAGTTTCATGATGGAATTGGTGAGAAATGGTTGGATTCTGGGTATATTTGAAAATAGAGCTGATGAGATTAGCTGATGGACTGAGTTGGAACTGTAAAAGGAAGAATCATGGCGAAGGACTGGGATTTTTCTTTTGAGCAATAAGATGGATGGAATTGGCAGAACTAAAATGGGAAAACTACAAATGGAATGGGTTTGGTGGAGGAAGATCAGGAGTTTGTTTGCGATGCCTCCTGGACATCCAAGTAATTGTGAGTCTAGAGTTTAGGGTCCAAGCTGAGCAGTCACCAGTATATAGATGGTATTGTAATCTAAGAAGCTGATTAAGAGGGAGAGGAGATCCTGATTTGTGGAGCATTTCAGTAGTTAAATTTGGAGGAGCTGAGAACTAGCTAGGGAGACTGAGGATTGCCCATTTAAGTAGGAGGAAAAACAAGAGAGAGTACTTTTGGGGTAAGCCTGGTGAAGAAAGTGGTGTAAGAAGGTAGGAGTGATCAATTATGTCAAATGCTGCTCATAGCGCATGTAATAAATTGATGTAAAGAAAGTTGTGAATATAAGATAGAACATAAGAGTAAAAAAGAAGGAAAAGCAAAGTGTCTTAGGAGTTCATAGGGAAGAAAAATGACTTCCTTCTGAGAAGATGTTTCATTTGGACTGCATCTTAAAGGAGTTGTAGAATTTTTTAAACACAGTGCTTTGAAAAATGGATAACAGAGTAACAGGGAAAATTGCTATCTTTGCCACCCAAAGATAAGTCATTAACATTTTTCTGAAACTCTTACTCAGACCTTTTCTATGCATATTGTATTTTACTTGATTGGGACTGTGCTGTGTTCATATTGTTTTTATTACGTGCCTGTTTTGAAAAATTCATCCTTGTTAACATGTACATTTCTCATTATAAATGGTTCTTAAATATATTTTAGTGGCTTCCCTCCATTTAAGTTAATTAGGCCATATCTGGTTTTTCTCAGCTATAGCTACACTTCAGTTAACATCTTGGTGAATTTTCCAGATTATGTTTTATGAGATTCCTATAAGTTGAATCATTGAACATAACTAAATTTCTTAATCCCTGTGACAGAATTCAGAAAGGAAAGGATACAAAAAGTAGTCGTAGGTGGTGTGGCTAACAGAGTTAATGTGGACCGGATCACAGGGAGTCTAGAATGCTTGCAAGGATTTTTGACTTTGTTAGACTGTCTTCAAATTGTGCTCTAAGAAGGTTATTATGGCAGCATGTTTGAAAGAGACTAGTAAAAGAAACAAGAGATGCAGGAGCAATTAGAATGGTCTAGAAAGCAGAGGGTGCATTTCAGTAACTCATTAGTGCCTGAGGATCATGTGCCTCTAAAGAAGGCACTATGTTAGTTATTCACAACAAATCTATTAAAAGACAAATAGATCATTAGCAATACCTTTTTAGTGAGCGATGAGTAAAGTCCATTTTCATTTTTCAGAAGTTCAACACTCGTGACATTTTCTTCAGTTTGCTACTGTGTTTTTTGTAGTCAGTTTTTGCCAAAGTCAGTACACAGAATATTAAGCCATGGCTGAACTGACATTTCAGTTACAGGGAAAAGTGTTTAAACTTTGTATAAAACTTGAAATATTCAAGCAGTACAGAACTCGTTAGAGGTTACTTTTTAAATGTTTTAATGCTTTGTTCCTTCTGCACCCTAAAGGGCACATTGCAGCTGTATATTTGTTCATGTTTAACAACTCATTTCTTTATAAAACTGAAAGAGCTGAGTGAATACTTTCATATAAATGAATAGAACCTATTCTATAGTTAATTAATCATAGACTATAGTAAACATTGAAATACCTACATAAGATGTTCTAGGGCTGTTTTCAAATGATCACTTATTTATATTTTAAATGAAAAACTATAGATTCTGTTTCTGAGCACTGTGGGAGTTATTTCAAAGTCTGCACTACCTTTTGAGATCTATAATGTAGTTAAATTTATTTCATAAAGTTAAGGAAGAATATTGGTCAATTCTAGCCAAAGAATATTTACTTCTTTATAAATTAGGAGTCTCTCAGCAGTTTGTGAAAACAAAAATTGTCACTTTTACCTTATGAAGCTTTCAGATGTACATGAATGATTCTAGTCTAACCTTCTCTTACATATATATTTGAATATTAAAAAAATTAATGTGTAATTACATAAGTAATGTAGAATTACATTATCTTTGAAAAAGTTTTAAAAATTTCAAAGTTCTTTCTGATAACCATATTGTGATCTTTTTGTCTACCTAAAGTAGGACTTCTAAACCTTGGCTAAATATCTTTTTAAGAAAGCAAACATTACTAATAACTTGAGATATCTTTCAGTAGAATATTTATGTTTTAGGTTTAAAAAAAGGATTTACTTAACAAAACCACTGTTTATGGAATATTAGCGAAACTCAGGAGTTGTTACTGAGTTAGCATTTTATGATCTGTTTGGGAGAGAAGTTTTATGTAACTCAGAAACTGTCAATGTCAGTTTCTTTGTGTTTTGATATTCTCTTTCAATTAAGAGGCCTAACATCAGAAAAATTTGAATTTTATTATACTCATTAATGACCAAAAGTGCAAAAACAAGCCACTAGAAATATGTGTGCCTTCTTTATACATATCTAGTTAAGAATGGTAGGTAAAATGTTAAATAAATATGTGATTTTGTCTTTTACTTTTTTTCCCCATATTTTGCCCATGGTCAGTATAAGAATTAACTATTTGATTGCTTTCAAGGCTATGAAAATGAGCCGGAGATCAGCTGATGCCAGTCAGAGGAGTTTGGCATATAATCGAATAGTTGATGCACTAAATGAATTCAGGTACATTTTTCTCCAGCCTTTCATAATATAGAATTGTTTCATGGTGTACACTGGAAAATGTACTTATTTTCTTTACTTACTCTGATAAAATATAATTCTTTAACCTTCTCTGTCCCATAGTCAAATGAGGGTGTAATTCAGTAGGCTATTGACTCCTTTATTATTAAATATCAAAAGTGCTTGGAATTCAGGCACACTTGAGAGGAGTCAGTAGTATGGTTGCTAGCATTGGACCACTAAACAAGCAGATATAACCAGAAGAGACCCTTGTTTTAGCAGAAATGTGCTTTGTCTTTGGGTTCCTAGATGTAGGGACTGGTTAAGTGACGGTAATCACACATTCTTAGATACATGGAATACAAAAATATACATGGATATAAGGAGTATGAACTTTGATGTTCCATATAACTTTGTTGCTTAATCCTTTCTCTAGCAGTATCTTCTGGCACAACAAAGCTTGGTCCCTGAAGCTCAAGCAAGTGCTGTAACTGCACTGTAGTTAAGGCAAGGAAACATATTGCAGATGACCTTATGTCAGGAATCACATTAAGTGACTGATGTGTTTCTGTCTCAAGGAGATTCACTTCAGTTTTACTTTGTCCTCTTATATTCTCGGTCTTTCCTCCTTTACACTAGAGAAATAGTATAACACGTAGGACAAGAACTCAAGACTTTAGTATCTGACAGACAGACCTGTGGCTCTGCCTTTAATTATCCCCGATGACCTTGGGCGGATTTTTTAGCCTTTTTTTGACCCTTAGTTTTCTAACATAAAATCTATGAATTCAATTTAGTAATGATTGAATAGATTGTTGTAAAGATAGAATAAAATAATGTATGTAAAGTACTTAGCAGAATGCCCAACATTGATGTTACCACTATTATATATGCCAAATATAACCTATATCAGTGATTTTCAAAAGTCATTCATAGTTGATGTTCATAGTATTGCCAGATCTAAATTGACCCTGTTTTGCTACCTAAATAAATGTATTTAAAAATGAAACTTTATGCATTATTACCCTACATGGGCAATCAGCATCCTTTGCTATGATAAGTAAGCTATAAAATGAATGCATAATAATTAAAATTTAAAACACGTATCTGTGTACCACCTAAAGTTTATTATCTCCACTAGTCTATGTACCTCACTTTTGTTCATTGGCTTGTCTTGTATGGCACCTTATTGGGTCAAGGATCTTCTGGATTGTTTGTTTAAATATGAGTTACTGCATTTTGAAGTAAAAGGCTGTTTTAGCCTGTGATACTGCAAGATTGCTACTGTGAAACTGTAGACATGTCATGTGTGTGTGTGTGTGTGTGTATATATATATTTATATTTATATATTTTAATGGAAATGGCTAGGAAGTCATATATTTAATAAATTTGACAATAAGAGAACTCGTTTGTTTTCGACTTTGATCCTCTTATATTCTTAATTTTTCTCTCTTTGTGTTAAACCACAGTGAAAGTAAATCTGGTGTCCTCTTTTAAACCTGTCTCAAAGGAGAGATCTCATTGCTTCAGCCATATTCTAGAATCTTTGAATTTATGATGAAATAAAACATAAGATCAATAAGTTTTCAGCCATGTTATGCTCAAGAAGTATTATGATTTCACATTTACAATTTAGGTCTTTGATCCATTTTTATTTATTTATCTTTTGTGAAAGCTATAAGGCCTTTGTCTAGGTGCATATTTTTGCGTATGAATGTCCACTTGTTCCAGCATCATTTGTTGAAAAGACTGTCTTTGCTTTGTATTGCTTTTATTCCTTTATCAGGTATCAGTTGATTTATCAGGTATCAGGTATATTTCAGGGGCTCTATTTTTGAGCTTTCTGTTTTGTTTTATTGATCTATTTGTCTTTTCTTTCAGCAGTACCACGCTGTCCTGATTAATGCAACTTTATAATAATTCTTTAAATCAGATTATATGAGTCCTCACGTTTGTTCTTTTCCTTCAGTGTTGTGTTGACTATTCTGGATCATTTGCCTCTCCAAACTTTATCAAATCTCCAACACATCATTTTGTTGATATTTACAAAATAACTTACTGGGATTTTGATTGAGATTGCATTGAAACTGTAGATTGGGAAAAGTTGACATCTTATCGGTAATAATACTTCCTGTCCATTAACATGAAATAGTTTGCTCTTTATTTGTATGTTCTTTGATTTCTTTAATCAGAGTTTTATGATTTTCCTCCTGTAAATCTTACACATTTGAAAATTTATACATAAATATCTCAGGGCAG
Source organism: Bison bison bison (assembly GCF_000754665.1). Classification (NCBI taxonomy): domain Eukaryota; kingdom Metazoa; phylum Chordata; class Mammalia; order Artiodactyla; family Bovidae; genus Bison; species Bison bison. The sequence continues at coordinate 234,648 of NW_011495051.1, read as the reverse complement.
TTTTTTTTGGTTGTTAATATTAATGATACCTTGTTTATACTTTCAAATTTCAACTGTTCATTGATGATACATAAGAAATCAATTGACTTTTATATATTAACTTTATATTATGCAGCCTTGTTATAACTGCTTATTAATTCTAGGAGATTTTTGTCATTTCTTTTAAATTTTCTGCTCATCTGTGAATAGAGACAGATTTATGTCTTCTGTCCCAATCTGTTTACCTCTTATTTCTTTTTCTTGCCTTACTGGATTAACAAGGGCTTCCAGTATGATGTAGAAAAGCAATGATGAGAAGGTTCATTCTTACCTTATACCAGATCTGAATGAAAAAGCTTCAACTTTTTCACCATTAAATATGAAGTTAAGTTTCTTACACTGTCTATCAAACTGAAGAAATTCCCTCTTTATTCCTGGCTTGCTGAGATATTATTGATTATTGATTCAATTGTAAAAATAGGTATAGGACTCTTCAGGTTATCTATTTCTTCTTGTGTGAGTTTTGGTAGCTTGTATCTTTCAAGGAGTTGGTCTGGTTCATCTAAATCATCAAATTTGCAAGCATAGAGTTGTTCATATCATTTCTTAATTATACTTTTGATGTCCATAGGTTAATAGTGATGGACCCTCTTTTATTTCTAATATTAGTAATTTGTGTCATTTCTCTCTTTTACTTGGTTATCTTGGATAGAAATTTATAAAGTTTCAAAGCACCTTTGATCATTTCAGAGAACCAGGTTTTGTTTTGTTGATTTTTAATCTATTGATTTTTGTCTTTAATTTCAATAATTTTTAATCTGATTTTTGTTTATTTTTTCCTGTTTGCTTTAGTTTTGTGTTTTTCATCTTTCTCTAGTTGCCTGAAGTTAAACCTTAGATTATTGCTTTCAAATTATCTTTTTCTCTAATATATGCATTCAGTGCTATAAATTTTCCTCTAAACACTGTTTTTGCTGGATTCCACAGGTTTTGTTACATTGAATGAAAGTTTAATTCAGAAATCTTAAAATTTCTCTTGAGATTTCTTCTTTGACCGTTATGTTAAAAAATAAATTTTTAAAATCTTTTTTAAGTATTTGGAGATTTTCCACGTATCTTTCTTTTTTAAAAAAATTTTTATTTTATAATAGAGTAAAGTTGTTAATTTCAGGTGAACAGAAAAATGATTCAGTTATATATATACATGTTCTATATATATTATATATATATACATGTTATATATATATTCTTTTTTATGTTCTTTGCCCATTTAGGTTTTTATAGAGTATTGAGCAGTGTTCCCTGTGCTATGCAGTAGCATATAAGTTCATTCTCTTAAGTCTGTGAGTCTGTTTCTGTTTTATAAATGAGTTCATTTGTATCATTTTTTTTTAAGATTCTACAAATAAGTGATATGATATATGATATTTGTCTTTCTCAGTCTCACTTACTTCACTTAGTATGTTAATCTCCAGGTCCATTCATACTATTGCAAATGACACTATTTCATTCATTTTAATGGCTGAGTAATATTCCGTTGTCTGTATTTACTTCATTGTCTTAATCCGTTCCTCTATCGATGGACATTTAGGTTGCTTCCATATCTTGGCTATTGTAAATAGCGTTGCTGTGAATATTGGGGTCCATGTATCCTTTTGAACCATGTTTTCCTCCAGATATATGCCCAGGAATGAAATTGCTGGATCATATAGTAGCTCTGTATTTAGTTTCTTAATGAACCTCTGTACTGTTCTCCATAGTGGTTCCACCAATTTACATTTGCACCAAAAGTGTAGGAGGGTTCCCTTTCCTACTTACTATCTCCAGCATTTATTGTTTGTAGACTATTCTGGTTGGTTTGAGATGATACCTGATTGTAGTTTTCATTTGCATTTCTCTATAATTAGCAGTGTTGAGCATCTTTGGGTCTTCTGCCTATTTTTTGATTAGATTGTTTGTTTGTTTTACATAGGGCTTCCCTGATAGTTCGGTTGGTAAAGAATCCACGTGCAAAGCAGGAGACCCAGTTCAGTTCCTGGGTTGGAAAGAATCCACTGGAGAAGGGATAGGCTACCCACTCCAGTATTCTTGGGCTTCCCTTGTGGCTCAGCATGTAAAGAATCCACCTGCAATGTGGGAGACCTGGGTTTGATCCCTGGGTTGGGAAGATCCCCTGGAGAAGGGAAAGGCTACCCACTCCAGTATTCTGGCCTGGAGAATTCCATGGACTGTGTAGTCCACGGTGTCGCAAGAGTTGGACACAACTGAGACACTCGTACTTTGACTTTCACTTTGTATTTTGACATAGAGCTACGTGAGCTGTTTGTAAATATTGAAGATTAATCCCAGGTGGGTCACACTGTTGTAGATATTCTCTCCCATCCTGTGGATTATCTTTTCATTTTGTTTATGGTTTCTTTTGCTGTGCGAAAGCTTTTGAATTTGATTAGATCCTGTTTTTTTATTTTTGCTTTTATTTCTCTTACTCTAGGAGACAGATTGTAAAAGGTATTGCTGAGATGTATGTCAAAGAGTGTTATGCCTTCATTTTCCTCTAATAGTTTCATGGCTTCCGCTGTGCCTTAGTTAAAGAATCCACCTGCCAAGCAGGAGTCATGGGTTCGATCCTTGGGTTGGGAAGATCCCCTGGAGAAGGAAATGGCAACTGACTCCAGTATACTTGCCTGGGAAATCCCATGGACAGAGGAGCCTGGTGGGCTGCAGTCCATGGGGTTGCCAAGAGTCAGACATGACTTGGTGACAAGCATGTGCACACATCATGAGATCATTATCACAGCAAGTTTAGTGAACATTATCATCTGCTATAGGTACAAAATTAAAGAACTTTCTAAAAAATATTTTTCTTGTGATGAGAACTCAGGATTTACTCATAACAGCTTTCGTATATGACATACAGCAGTGGTAATCATATTAATCTTGTACATTTATATCCTTAGTTCTTATTTATCTTATAAATGGAAGTTTGTAGTACCTTTTGACTGCCTTCATTCCAGTCCCTCTCCTTCCTTACAACTTACATATGTCAGTGCTCTCTTAAGTACATACATGGTAAGGTTTGTTATCTTCAGTTACTGCCAAGATGGATGTCAAGGACTTTACCCCTTTTGTTTTCTTTTAGGGGCTTTATGATTTCAGGTCTTGAGTTTAAGTCTTTAGTCCATTTTGAATTGATTTTTGTTTGTGGTATAAGATAAAGGTCTGGTCATTCTTTTACATGTGGTTGTCCAGTTTTCACAGAACCATTCATTGAAGAGCCTATCCTATCTCCATGTTATGTTTTTGGCTCCTCTGTCATAAATTAATTGACCATATATATGCAAGGCTATATTTCTGGGCTGTCTGTTCCACTGATTTATTTATGTTTTTATTCCACGAGTATACTGTTTGAGTATTATAGCTTTGTAACATGGTTTTAAACCAGGGAGCATGTTGCTTTCACTTCTGTTCTTCTTTCTCAAGATTGCTTTGACTATTCAGGGTTTTATGTGGTTCCATACAAGTTTTAGGATTGTCTCTTCTATTTTTGTGAAAAAATGTGATTGGAATTTTGTTAGGGGTTGCATTAAATGTGTAGATTGCTTTGGATAGTATCAACATGATTTTTTATTGTATGTTTTTTTAAAAATGTGGAATGTTTCATGAATTTGTATGTCATCTTGGGCAGGTAGCCTTGCTAATCTTCTCTGTATTGTTTCAGTTTATATGTGCTGTCAAATGAGCATGAATATGGTTTAATTCAATGTTTTGTTGACTTTGGACTGGGTTTGTTATATGTTTTGAACAATTCTTTTTGCTTATCGCCAAAAAGAATCCTGCCCCCCCCCTTTTTTTGACATTCACATTTTGTGATATTACCCAGCATTGAATCATTGCCCTTGTACTTTGAGCTGTATCTTACATTACTGGATTAGTTTCTTTTCTTTAGTCACAAGCTTTGTGGCAAAAGGCCAAGAGTCTGTTTTTGAGCTCTGAGGAAGCACTGTCATCATAGATCCAGCTGAGGTTACCAGAATAGTAAATATTGTCATGAGACTCATTCCTGGTAGAAAACTGTTTTTGCTCTTAGGTTAAACTCAGCATTTTGATTAATGAATTTTTGAGTTAAATACCTACAAGATAATTGCTGTGATGTAAAGTAGTATGAATTGCCTCCCCTTAAAATTTTAACATTGCCTGGAATTTACAGCATGTATGAGTTATAAAATCATTGTAGGAAATTCCCTAGCCATTCCAGTGGGTTAGGTCTCTATGCTCTCACTGCTAAGGGCTTGGGTTTGATCCCTCATGAGGGAACACAGATTCCGCATGCTGCACAGTGCAGGCAACAAAACAAAAAAAAAAAGCAGAAAACCATTGTAAATGTATGTCCTGATTGTGTATTTTCCTTTTTGTATTAATCTGATAATTTTACTTCAGTCTGTGCAAATCTGAATGACTGCATGATATCAGTTAAACATTCTTACAATATTTAAAAAATACTTGATGAAACACAGTTTTTTTAAGCAATCTATCTGTAGACGTACTTTTAATATGTACAGTTGATCCTCATTATTTACAGATTCTGTATTTGTGAATTAGTCTGCTTGCTGCAATTTATTTATAAACCTAAAATATACTCATAGTGATTATATGATCGTTTGTGGACATGTGCAGAGCAGTGAAAATTTTGAGTGCTGTAACACACACATTTCCAGATGACGTCAAATAAGACAGTATTCTCCCTTTTGTGTATTTTAATTGGAGTGTAATTGATTTACAGTGTTGTGTTGATGTGTACTGTACAACAAAGTGAATAAAATATAAGTATATATACGTCTCCTCCCTCCTAAGTCTCTCCACCCACCCATCCCACTCCTCTAGGTCATCATAGAACCCTGAGCTGAGTTCTCTACAGCAGCTTCTCACTAGCTGTCTGTTTACACGTGGTAGTGTATATATATCTGTGCTACTCTCTCAGTTCATCCCACCCTCTCCTTCCCTGGCCTGTGTCCCCAGGTCTGTTTTCTATGTCTGTGTCTGTTCCTGCCCTGCATATAGGTTCATCAGTACCATTTTTTTTTTTTTGTATTCCATATATATGCATTAATATATGATATTTGTTTTTCTCTTTCTGACTTGCTTCACTCTGTTTAACAGACTCTAGGTTCATTCACATCACAAAAATGACCCAACTTTGGTCCTGTTTATGGCTGTGTAATATTCCATTATATATATATATATATACACACACACACACACACACACACACACACACACACATATATATATACCTATATATATATGTATATGTGTGTATATATATATACACACATATGTGTATATATACATATACATATATATCACATACATATAATGTGTATATATACATGCACATATATATATGTATACACACACACACACATACCACAGCAGATAAAGAAGTTGTGGTATGTGTGTATATATATATACATATATATATGTATGTGGTATATATATACATGTATATGTATATATATACATGTATATGTATATATGTATGTGGTATGTATATATATATACATACCACAACTTCTTTATCTGCTTCTCTGTCAGTGGACTTCTATATTGCTTCTGTGTCCTCGCTGTTGTAAATAGTGCTGCAGTGAACATTGGGGTCCATGTATCTTTTTGAATTATGGTTTTCCTATGGTATATTCCCATTAGTAGGTTTGCTGAGTCATGTGGTAGTTTTATTACTAGCTCCTTAAGGAACCTCCATCCTGTTCTCTGTAGTGGTGGTGTCAATTATATTTCCACCAACAGTGCAGGAAGGTCCCCTTTTCTCCATATCATCTCCAACATTTGTTGTTTGTAGATTTTTTGATGATGGCCATTCTAACTGATGTGAGGTAATAATACCTCATTGTAGTTTTGATTTGCATTTCTCTAATAATGAGTGATGTTGAGCACCTTTTCGTGGGTTTTTGGTTGGTTGTATATCTTCTTTGGAGTACTCTTCCTTGTTTCAGCTCTGTTTTATAAACAAGTGTCCTTTTCATGATCTATATAGTGCTGCTTTTTTCAAAGCGTTTTGCACCTTTTTTTTTTTTTTTTTTTAGTGTTTTTGCAATTAAAATTGGCCCCAAAGACAGTTTTCCAAAAATGATGTGCAGCTGGCCAAGAA
>NW_011495051.1:225424-228406 GCF_000754665.1 Bison bison bison | reverse complement strand
GTTTTTCCCCTTTTTTTTTTTTTTTTTTAGTGATTTTGCAATTAAAATTGGCCCCAAAGACAGTTTTCCAAAAATGATGTGCAGCTGGCCAAGAAACACATGAAAAGATGCTTAATATCACTAATTATTAGAGAAATGCAAATTGAAATGACAATGAGTTACTACCTCACACTGGTCAGAATGGCCATCATTTAAGAGGCTTTTAATAAACACTGGAGAAGGTGTGGAGAAAAGGGAACCCTCCTACACTGTTGGTGGAAATTTATATTGGTGCAGTTGCTATGGAGAACAGTATGGAGGTTCCTTAAAAAGCTGAAAATAGAGTTGCCATATGATCCAGCAATCCCACTTGTGGGCATATATCCAGAGAAAACTCTAATTTTAAAAGATACATGCACCCCAGTGTTCAGAGCATCACTATATACAGTAGCCAAGGGATAGAAACATCTAAATGTCCATAGATAGATGAATGGATAAAGAAGATGTGGTATATATACATAGTAATATTGCTTGTAAAGGAAAAAAAGAATGAAGTAATGCCATTTGCAGCAACATGAATGAACCTAGAGATTATCATACAAAGTGAAGTAAGTCAGAGAAAGGTAAATATCATGTGATATCACTTATATCTGGAATCTAAAATATGTCACAAATGAACTTGTTTACAAAAGAGAAACACATTCATGGACAGAAAACAAATTTACAGTTAACAAAGAGAAAAGATAGAGGGGAAGGATAAAATTGGGAGTTTCGGATTAGTAGATATACACTACTATATGAAAAATGATACATAAACAGCACAGTCCTACTGTTATAGCACATGAAAGTATATTCAGTATTGTGTGATAAACCAGAGTGGAAAAGAATGTGTATATATACATATGTAGATATACACACATGTGTATATATATATACACACACACACACACATATATATATATATATATAGGTATATCTATATGGATATATCTAGGAATCATTTTACTGTGTACCAGAAACTAATATAACTTTGTAAATCAGCTATACTTCACTTTAAAAAGGTATGGTCCAAATAACCTAACTCTACACCTAAAGCAACTAGAAAAGGAAGAAATGAAGAACCCCAGGGTTAGTAGAAGAAAAGAAATCTTAAAAATTAGGGCAGAAATAAATGCAAAAGAAACAAAAGAGACCATAGCAAAAATCAAGAAAGCCAAAAGCTGGTTCTCTGAGAAGATAAATAAAAGTGACAAACCATTTGCCAGACTCATCAAGAAACAAAGGGAGAAGAATCAAATCAACAAAGTTAGAAATGAAAATGGAGAAATCACAACAGATAACACAGAAATATAAAGGATCATAAGAGACTACTATCAGCAACTATATGCCAATAAAATGGACAACTTGGAAGAAATGAACAAATTCCTAGAAAAATACAACTTTCCAAAACTGAACCAGGAAGAAAAGGAAATCTTAACAGACCCATCACAAGCACGGAAATCAAAACTGTAATCAGAAATCTTCCAGCAAACAAAAGCCCAGGACCAGACGGCTTCACAGCTGAATTCTGCCAGAAATTAGAGAAGAGCTAACACGTGTCCTACTTGAACTCTTCCAGAAAATTGCAGAGGAAGGTAAACTTCCAAACTCATTCTATGAGGCCACCATCACCCTAATATCAAAACCAGACAAAGATGCCACAAAAATAAGAAAACTACAGGCCAATATCACTGATGAACATAGAAGCAAAAATCGTTAACAAAATTCTAACAAACAGAATCCAACCACACATTAAAAAGATCATACATCATGACCCAAGTGGGCTTTATCTCAGGGATGCAAGGATTCTTTAATATCTGCAAATCAATCAACGTAATACACCACATTAACAAATTGAAAGATAAAAACCATATGATTATCTCAATAGATGCAGAGAAAGCCTTTGACAAAATTCAACATCTATTTATGATAAAAATCCTCCAGAAAGCAGGAGTAGAAGGAACATACCTCAACATCATAAAAGCTATATATGACAAACCCACAGCAAACGTTATCCTCAGTGGCGAAAACTTGAAAGTATTTCCCCTAAAGTCAGGAACAAGACAAGGGTGCCCACTCTCACCACTACTATTCAACATAGTTTTGGAAGTTTTGGCTGAGCAATCAGAGCAGAAAAAGAAAAAAGGAATTCAGATTGGAAAAGAGGAAATAAAACTCTTCACTTTTTGCAGATGACATGATCCTCTACATAGAAAACCCTAAAGACTCTGCTAGAAAATTACTAGAGCTAATCAGTGAATATAGTAAAGTTGCAGGATATAAAATTAACACACAGAAATCCCTTGCATTCCAATACACGAACAATGAGAAAACAGAGAAATTAAGGAAACAATTCCATTCACCATTGCAACTAAAAGAGTAAAATACTTAGTAATAAATCTACCTAAAGAAACAAAAGACCTATATATAGAAAACTATAAAACACTGGTGAAAGAAATCAAAGATGACACAGATAGATAGAGAAATATACCATGTTCATGGATCAGAAGAATCAATATAGTGAAAATGAGTATACTACCCAAAGCAATCTATAGATTCAATGCAATCCCTATCAAGCTACCAATGGTATTTTTCAGAGAACTAGAACAAATAATTTCACAATTTGTATGGAAATACAAAAAACCTTGAATAGCCAAAGCAGTCTTGAGAATGAAGAATGGAACTGGAGGAATCAACCTGCCTGACTTCAGTCTCTACTACAAAGCCACAGTCATCAAGACAGTATGGTACTGGCACAAAGACAGAAATATAGATCAATGGAACAAAACAGAAAGCCCAAAGATAAATCCACACACCTATGGACACCTTATCTTTGACAAAGGAGGCAAGAATATACAATGGAGAAAAGACAATCTCTTTAACAAGTGGTGCTGGGAAAACTGGTCAACCACTTGTAAAAGAATGAAACTAGAACACTTTCTAACACGATACACAAAAGTAAAC
>NW_011495051.1:222972-225261 GCF_000754665.1 Bison bison bison | reverse complement strand
ACAGCCTTCAGAATGGGAGAAAATAATAGCAAATGAAGCAACTGACAAAGAATTAATCTCAAAATTATATAAGCAATTCCTGCAGCTCAATTCCAGAAAAATAAAAGACCCAATCGAAAAGTAGGCCAAAGAACTAAACAGACATTTCTCCAAAGAAGACATACAGATGGCTAACAAACACATGAAAAGATGCTCAACATCACTTATCATCAGAGAAATGCAAATCAAAACCACAATGAGGAACCATCTCACGCCAGTCAGAATGGCTGCTATCCAAAAGTCTACAAGTAATACATGCTGGAGAAGGTGTGGAGAAAAGGGAACCCTCTTACACTGTTGGTGGGAGTGCAAACTGGTACAGTCGCTATGGAGAACAATGTGTAGATTCCTTAAAAAACTGGAAATCGAACTGCCATATGACCCAGAAATCCCACTGCTGGACATACACACCAAGGAAACCAGAATTGAAAGACACACGTGTACCCAAATGTTCATCACAGCACTGTTTATAATAGCCAGGACATGGAAGCAACCTAGATGTCCATCAGCAGATGAATGGATAAGAAAGCTGTGGTACATATATACAATGGAATATTATGCAGCCATTAAAAAGAATGCTTTTGAATCAGTCCTAATGAGGTGGATGAAACTGGAGCGTATTATACAGAGTGAAGTAAGCCAGAAAGAAAAACACCAATAGAGTATAATAACGCATATATATGGAATTTAGAAAGATGGTAACAATAACCCTGTATGCGAGACAGTAAAAGAGACACAGGTGTATAGAACAGTCTTTTGGACTCTGTGGGAGAGGGCAAGGGTGGGATGATTTGGGAGAATGGCATTGAAACATGTATATTATCATATGTGAAATGAATTGCCAGTCCAGGTTCAATGCATGAGACAGGGTGCTCGGGGCTGGTGCACTGGGATGACCCAGAGGGATGGTATGGGGAAGGATGTGGGAGGGGGGTTCAGGATGGGGAACACATGTACATCCATGGTGGATTCATGTTGATGTATGGCAAAACCACTACAATATTGTAAAGTAATTAGCCTCCAATTAAATAAATTTATATTAAAAAAATATTATCCACAAGCACAGTGCTGAAATGCTAGCTAATGTTAATAAGTGCAAGAAGGTTATGATGTGCTTTACAGAGAAAATATGTGTCAGATAAGCTTTTTCAAGGTATGCATCATAGTGCTGTTGGCTGTGAATTCATTATTAATGAATTAACAGAATATTAAATAAAGTGTCTTTAAACAAAAACTCACATCAAACAGGATTATATACTGATAGACTGACAAAAGTGTTGTGACCAGTGGATCACAGGAACCTGACCCTGTATTTTCCTCATGAACAGTGATTCATTGTTCACTAATTCAGTGTTTCTGTTGACTTCATAAATCATTGCTGTAAATAATGAGAAGCATTTTAAAGTATGTGTTTATTTGAAATGAGATGATTAATGAATTTTGGGTAGTTGAGAAGGAAGAGGAAGGAAATGATTCACATGTGTATGGAAGCTAAAGAATTGAGAACTGTGTTTAGTTAGCATTGCTGCCTGGCAGAGATGAAGTCCTTGGATTTTTTTTTTTTTTCAATTTTAATTGGAATATAGTTGCTTTACAGTGTTGTGTTATTTTCTGCTGTACAGCAAAATGAATCAGCCATATGTATACATTGAAATCCTTGGATTTTTACTTAGATTTTATATATATCAATGAGAACTAAATCATGTCATAGTTCCCTTCTAAGTAAAATGAATTTTTCATCTCTAGGGACAGATGAAGAAAAATAAAGGGTCAGATGACTGAAAATACTTGCCTTTCTTACTATTCATCAGTAGGGAATAATCATTAAAGGGGCTAGAGAGCAAGTACTATTACTTCTAGGTTGTTAATGATAACACAGAATTTTGTGTAGTGAGAGCTGTATCATGTAATTTTTTTGCCTTCTTTTCACTTGATACACTTCAAGTCATGGTGCATATTTTTATATATCAAAACTCTAAAGGGAGTGTCCTCAGAGACTCGCTATGCTAATGTTAACAGTATGACTCTGGCATAGACTTGTGTTCAGTTCAGTTCAGTTCAGTTCAGTCGCTCAGTCGTGTCCGACTCTTTGCGACCCCATGAATCGCAGCACGCCAGGCCTCCCTGTCCATCACCAACTCCCGGAGTTCACTCAGACTCACGTCCATCGAGTCAGTGATGCCGTCCAGCCATCTCATCCTCTGTCGTCCCCTTCTCCTCTTGCCCCCAATCCCTCCCAGCATCAGAGTC
>NW_011495051.1:203873-222872 GCF_000754665.1 Bison bison bison | reverse complement strand
TATCTAGGTTGGTCATAACTTTCCTTCCAAGGAGTAAGCGTCTTTTAATTTCATGGCCGCAGTCACTATCTGCAGTGATTTTGGAGCCCAAAAAAACAAAGTCTGACACTGTTGCCACCATTTCCCCATCTATTTCCCATGAAGTCATGGGATCAGATGCCATGATCTTCGTTTTCTGAATGTTGAGTTTTAAGCCAACTTTTTCACTCTCCTGTTTCACCTTCATCAAGACTTGTGTTAGGTTGGTACAAAAGCAATTGCTGTTTTGCATTGTTGAACTTTACTATTTGGCATTGGAGTACATTCTTAAATAAATGTGGTTATGTATCATTTTAATGTACATTTCTTTATTTTTATTTTTTGCTAATGACTTTTTACTTGCTGTTTATTTTATATTTATTTTAGATTAGGGAAATGATGCTAGACAAAAAGCAATTATGAGGGAGTTTCTTATTTCAGTTCAAAATAAGTCCTAAAGCAGTGGCGAGAACTCACAACATCAACAACTCATTTCGCCCAGGAATTGCTAATGAACGTACAGCGCAGTGGTGGTTCCAGAAGTTTTGCAAAGGAGACAATTGCCTTGAAGATGAGGAGCATAGTGGCCAACCATCAGAAGTTGACAATGACCAACTGATAGGATCATCAAAACTGATCCTCTTAAAACTACATGAGAAGTTGCTGAAGAACTCAGCATCGATCATACTATGGTCATTTGGCATTTGAGGCAAATTGGAAAGGTGAAAAAAGCTCGATAAATCGTTCCCTCATGAGCTGACGGCAAATCAAAAAAATCATCAATTTCAAGTGTTGTCTTCTCTAATTGTACACAACAATGAACCATCTCTTGATCAGATTGTGACGTGTGATGAAAAGTAGATTTTATATGACGACCAGCTCAGTGGTTGGACCAAGAGGAAGCGTCAAGCACTTCCCAGAGTCCAGCTTACACCAGAAACAGGTCATGGTCACTGTTTGGTGGTCTGTTGCTGGTCTGATCCATTACAGCTTTATGAATCCAAGTGAACCCATTATATCTGAGAAGTATGCTCAGCAGATCAATGAGATTCACTAAAAACCGCAGTGCCTGTAGCCGGCTTTGGTCAACAGAATGGACTCAATTCTTCTCCATGACAACGCCCACCCCAGATTGCACAACCAACACTTAAAAATTTAAATGAACTGGACTACGAAGTGTTGCCTCATCTGCCATTTCACCTGACTTTTCACCAACTGACAACCACTTCTTCAAGCATCTTGACAACTTTTTGCAGAGAAAATGCTTCCACAACCAGCAGGAGGCAGAAAATGCTTTCCAAGTGTTCGTTGAATCCTGAAATGTGGAGTTTTACAGTATAGGAATAAACAAACTTAATTCTCATTGGCAAAAATGTGTTGATTGCAGTGGTTCCTGTTTTGATTAATAAAGATGTGTTTGAGCCTGGTTATAATTTAAAGTTCATGGTCCAAAATCGCAGTTGCGTTTGCACCAACCTAATGGTAGACAGCATATTAAAAAAGAGACATTACTTTGTCAACAAAAGTCCATCTAGTCAAGGCTATGGTTTTTCCAGTGGTCATGTATGGATGTGAGAGTTGGACTATAAAGAAAGTTGAGTGTCGAAGAATTGATGGTTTTGAACTGTGGTGTTGGAGAAGACTCTTGAGAGTCCCTTGGACTACAAGGAGATCCAACCAGTCCATCCTAAAGGAAATCAGTCCTGACTGTACATTGGAAGGACTGATGTTGAAGCTGAAACACCAATACTTTGGCCACCTGCTGTGAAGAGCTGACTCATTGGAAAAGACCCTGATGCTGGGAAAGAATGAGGGCAGAAGGAGAAGGGGACGACAGAGGATGAGATGGTTGGATGACATCACGGACTCAATGAACATGGGTTTGGGTGGACTCCGGGAGTTGGTGATGGACAGGGAGGCCTGGCACACTGCTTTTCATGGGGTTGCAAAGAGTCAGACGTGACTGAGCGACTGAACTGAACTGAATGGTAGACACTATTATTCTGAAGAAACTTCTGAAAAATGAGTTGAATCAAAAAGGACATTCACGTGGTTAAGAAACAAAAATTATATGAAAAGTAAATGAACCCTATTCTACCTCTCCTATGCCCATTCTTTTTCTGAAGAACATCCTCTTTTAACTCTTTAAGTATTTCTTTTGTTATTTACCTCCATTTTATTAAACAGTGTACTTAATGCAGCTATTTCATGATTTATCACTTGTAGGGCATATTTATCTCCTGCCATGAATTCATACTTGATCTTTGTTCCTTTAGCCTTTCAGTATGATTTTAGCACTGTCTTTCAGCTTTGGTAAATTAGTTTCTCTGATAATTTATTTTCCTCTATTTTCTCTCTTGAGTTTATTTTATTAGAAATTGACATTCCTGAATTGATCGTCTATATGTCTTTCTTTCATATTTTTCTTTTCTTTTTCTGAATATATTATTTCCTATTTCTTCTGGAGTCCTTTGTGTGTGTATTTCTGTCTTTGTTTGTGTCCCTCTCTCCTTGGAGGCTTTACTTATGTATTAGTATCAAAATGTTGGTTGCCCATTAAGAATTGAGAGCGAGGAACCAAAATAAAAGTTGGGAGAACAGATTGGAAAACCTTACTTTACAGCAGTGTTGCTCAACTTTTTTCATTTTCACTGCCTGAAGGAGCATATTTAAACATTTTTTCCCCCATAATTGCTGCCTCTGCCATGAAATTTTAATACCACAAAATTTACTATCTATGTATTTATGTACTATGAAAGATTCAAATATCAAGGAGGGTTTGGGGATGTCATTTCCCCAGGCAGGTCAGTTGCTTCCTCTGCTTTCCTGTCATTAGTTATTCTGCAGGAAGATGGGGTAGAATGTAGGGGTAACCAACCACTTATGGACCTTGAATTAGTCTGTCAGTTTATAGTCCTATATGACTCCTGACCTACTTTTGAAAACTTAGACTCTCTTTGCTTCACTGGGGCAAATTAGCTTCTCTTTGTACATGTCCCCCGTTATGAGTACCATAATCTATCATCTTTCTCTACCCTACTACTTCAGTGAACATTTCTTTGTATTTTGTCTTCTAGAATCTTATTAGATCTGTAATTTTAATTTTCACTAAAGTTTCAGTAAAATTCACTAAAGTTCTGTCTGTTGTAGCGATTCATTTGATTTTTAAATCATTAAGTAGTGTTCATTTGGGGCATAAGAACTAAAAGTGGATAAACATTTGTTTTCAATTTTTTATCCTATCTGGATATCCTTAATAGTCTTTTAAAAATAAGCATTATCTCATATCCCTCATTTATATTCTACTCCTATTTTTCTCTATAAGATGCCTGTAGTTTTTTCTATTCATACATTTAAGTTCTCAGCAGTTATTTTGTGCCCTACCGATAATTCATTAATGTGACCTGTATTTGTCACTTTATGGTAATATATCCTATTCATATTAGGTTGAGATTCAGTAAAACTTGAACAAGGAACAGAATTCTTTTTCTTTTGTGAATTTTGAAAGTGAAAGTGAAGTTGTGTCTGACTCTTTGCAACCACATGGACTGTAGCCTACCAGGCTTCTCTGTCCATGGGATTCTCTAGGCAAGAGTACTGGAGTGGGTTGCCATTTCCTTCTCCAGGGGATCTTCCCGACCCAGGAATCAAACCCAGGTCTCCTACATTGCAGGCAGACACTTTAACCTCTGAGCCACCAGGGAAGCCACCAGAATTCTAGTTATTTTAGATTATATTGAGGTAGGTATCGGAGATTTGTGGAAATCTCAAGAGAACCTTCTAGAGCCTTACTAATAAGTTAATAACCATTAGCCACCTGTGGCTATTTAAATTAATCACAACAAAATAAAATTTAAAATCCAATTCCACAGTTACATTGACCATATTTTAGTTATCTCGTAATCACATATGACTGGCTAGTGGCTACTATGTTGGATGGCACAGATAATAGAACATATGCATTAGTGCTAAAAGTTCTGTTAGGACCGTTTGAGAGAGTAGAAAGTCAGATACCATTCTGTGGCTTCTGCGAGACTGACTAGTTTCTTAAGCCCCAACTTTGTGGGAGTTGCTTATCCTGGTGACTGTATAGCACTTTACCAAACAGATACTAATGTTAAAAAAAAAAACAAAAAAACTGCCATCTTAAAGGTATTCTTTTTTTTTTTTTAATTTAAATTTATTTAATTGGAGGCTAATTACTTTACAATATTGTATTGGTTTTGCCATACATCAACATGAATCCTCCACGGGTATACACGTGTTCACCATCATGAACCCACCTCCCTCCCCGTACCATCCCTCCAGGTCATCCCAGTGGAAGAGTCTGAGCACAGGCAACAAAATGATGCTGATAAACTATTGTTCTGAGTGGGTAATATTGGCACGCTGTTACGCCATTTAAAATAATTTTCTATGTTGTTGATTAAATAATTTGTTATATATATGTAAGTATAGCTTATACCTTAGAAATGTACAACTGGAAAGGGTCTAGAAATTATCTGGTCCTTTCCTTTCATTTTACAGGTAAGGGGAACTGATGCTTAAAGTAGGGCAGTAATTTATCCAAAGGCACACAGTCTTTGAGGACAGATCTGGTTCTAGGACCAAAACATTTTGAGTTTATATTCCCCCTTTCCCTTGGTAGTATGCTGAGGACAAAGAAGGAAAGACTTGATTCATTACCTCTTTTCCAAAGCTTTTAATAACCTAGGTGGGAGCCAGCAACATTAAGAGTATGTAATTCTGGGAACTGAGTTTTATAATGTGTTTTCCTCTTTTTTAGAACAACAATTTGTAATCTTTATACAATGCCACGAATTGGAGAGCCTGTCTGGCTTACAATGATGTCGGGGACTCCAGAAAAGAACCAGCTTTGCCATCGTTTCATGAAGGAGTTCACTTTTCTAATGGAAAATGCTTCAAAAAATCAGTATGGCCCTCGCTCTCTCCCATCCTCCCTTTCTTCCATCTATCCATCCATCTAGGCTATCTTAACTGTCTTAGCTGTTATTTATAATAAGTGAATATCTAGATTGTGATCAAGTTCAGTTACAAAAATGAAAGAGTTAATCATTGCCTTTGGAAGTTTTCATATTATTAATGATCAAGACAGAATTATAAAAGGTAATTAATATAATTAAAAGATATAGAAGAAGGCCAAAGAACCTGATGTTGAGAAACAGTAAAAATGTATTTGTGTATTAAAACTCCTGACATCTTACGGAACTGTGTGAGGCTTCTCATTTTTCATAATTATATCTATATATGCAGTTTCATTCTCTAGAAAACAACTTAAAAAATATATAGATAAGTGCCAGAATTCCAATAATAATGTTTTCAGTATGGTACTTTATCATATTGCTTTCTTCTAATCATTCATCAAATTCTTAGACTCTAGATGAGTAATTTAAATGTTTATATTCTCTAAACAAAGTTTTGTTAATACTTTCTTTCATTTTCCTTTTCAGTAATTGGGAAATGTATAGACCTACTGATTGATTCATAAACACTGAAAAGAATCCATAGTTTTTCAAATAAAATGGCATTTTTGTTTTTTAATTATGAGTCAAAATAGCTCCTTATGAATGCTATCTTTATTTTAAGGAGTTTTCTTTTAACTAGTACAACAAAAATTTATTAACTTTTGTTTTCATATTGGTGATATACCTATCCTTTCCTCTATTCTTTCTTTTTTTTTTATGACGATTGGCCATATACCCTCTCTGCTTTATTCTGTCACTGCTTTTTGCTTGAGGTTTTATGAAAGCAGGTTAGAATCTGATAGGGTGCATTTTGTTTTCAGATTCTTGCCAGCACTTATTACTGCAGTTTTGACCAATCATCTTGCCTGGGTTCCAACAGTCATGCCAAATGGACAACCACCTATAAAAATATTTTTAGAAAAACATTCCTCTCAGAGTGTGGACATGTTGGCAAAGACTCATCCATATAATCCACTTTGGGCACAACTGGGTATGTATTCTGAAAACCCTTACCTAATGCATTATACTTAGACTTTTGTGTAACTATCTGGAGTTATTTCATAGCAAAAATAAATAGAGAAAAATTAAGTGCTCTCTTTTCCCTTTCCTTTCTAAAGCACTTCTTCCTTGTTGTTACATGACTGCTAAATTGTCTTATCCCAATCTTATGTATAATATTCCTTATGGATAGAGACTTGCAACTGCAACAAAAGGAGCAGAATTTACTACTAACTTTGGAGTCTTCTGGATTTTTTGTATTTAGTACTTTGCCTAGAAAGAATGAATGAACAAAGTTACCTGTGATCTCTAGAATAAATCTGGTTAACTGAGAAGCAGTCATGGAGTTTTCCATTGAACTATGTTTGTTTCTTTTGTTGAGTAAATTTTGAAAATGTTGCCGTTAGTGTTGCGCACCCCACTAAATATAAATGGGTAACAGGAGAGAGGGTTTAACTGATGAGTTGACAGTCGTTAGGAAGGCAGTGTAGCCTGGAGCTTAAATTTAAGCATAGGCTGGGGAGTCAGGCATACCATGTTTGAACCACAGTTTCCCTGTTTATAAAGTAGGGATAATAAATAGTACAGGGAATTCCCTCGTGGTTTGGTGGTTAACATTCGGTGCTTTCACTGCCTCTGCCTGGGTTCAGTCCCTAGTTGGGGAACTGAGATCCCACAAGATGCATGGAGTGGCCAAAGATATATAAAATAAATATAAATAGTACATACTTTATAATGTGAAAAGGAAATGAAATAATATGAGTATAGTATTTAGGACAGTGACCGATAAATATATGTAGTTGCTGTTATCCTTGCTGTTACTCTGGTGCTATTTGGTGATGGAAGAAGAACTAGTGGAGAACATTTTGGTGACCTGGTAGAAACTTTAACTTCTCTTAGTTGTTAGGGTGCGTGAGCTTGCCAGGCAGATTGTCATGTGGCTTATTAATCATATAACCAATCAACCTCCCTCTCTCATTCCCACTCTGTTTCCTCCCTCCCTCCCTTTCCTTTCTTCTACATAATTAAGGAATAATTGGCACACAACAAACACATGTATAAAGTATACAGTTTTGTAAGTTTTGATATATATGTCAAAATATATATGAAACCATCACCAAAATCATTATGGTGAACATATTCATCATTACAGATTTTCCTCATGCCCCTTGTAATCACTTCCTCCCTACTCTGCCTGTTCACTTTCCCTTATACTCAGGCAGCCATTCATCTGCTTTCTACCAATCACTGTAGATTAGTTTGCATTTTCTAGAATTTATATAGATGGAATCAAACACTAAGTGTTTTTCTTCGGTCTGAATTCTTTCATTCAACATAATTATTTTGAGATTCACCTATATTATATGTATTACTAATTCATTGTTTTTAAATGCTAACTAGTATTTCATTGTATGAATATTTAATATATGTTTTTCCAAATCAAGTAATTCAGTAGTTTTTTTTTTAATTTGAACATTTCAAATCTGTTTTCAGTTTCACAGTCATTTATTGAATGCACAATATATCTAAGGCTCTGTACAAAGAGCATTGGAGGATATAAAGATGACTGTCTTTAAGAAATGACAGTCTTATACTGTAGGTAAAATATATATGGACAATGAGGATAATTCAGATAGGAGCTGTAAGAAGTTAAAAGTTTAGTGGGAGTTCAGTTACAGAAGCTAACATTTGTCCCAGGGAAGATGCTTTGGGCTGACAGAGATACAGAGGGACGTGAAAGTACATAGCATGAGTAAAGGGGTCTAGGTGTTAAAGTGCTGAGGACATTCAGGGGTCCAGTTGAAGTAGTCCACTTTAACTTGGACTTTGGATGAATAAAGATGAGAAAAGGTAATTATCAGAAGATCAACTTGGAAAAGTAAAGTGGAACCAGTCATGAAAGACTCACCAAGCCAAAGCAGTTTCAATTTATTTGCTTGTTAGTGGAAACCTTGGGAGTAGTTTGAACAGTGGCATCATGGTGCTAGAGCCAGTGTCTTAGCTAGAGGAGAAAATGTATCATGTTAATACAGTCTATATATTATTTGAGACCTGTTTATGTTCGTTCCTTTAAAAAGTATGAGATTCTTGTAAAAATAGAGGTTTTTCAAAAGTTGAATTAAATTCCACTCCCCCCTTTTTCGGAGAAGGCAATGACACCCCACTCCAGTACTCTTGCCTGGAAAATCCCATGGATGGAGGAGCTTGGTGGGCTACAGTCCATGGGGTCACTAAGAGTTGGACACGACTGAGCAACTTCACTTTCACTTTTCACTTTCATGCACTGGAGAAGGAAATGGCAACCCACTCCAGTGTTCTTGCCTTGAGAATCCCAGGGATGGGGGAGCCTCGTGGGCTGCCATCTATGGGGTCACACAGAGTCGGACACGACTGAAGTGACTTAGGAGCCCCCCTTTTTAAATGTAATAGCTGTTCATGTATAGTATCGATACAGAGGTGAAAATGAATCATAAAGCTGAACATGTTGCCCTTTGGGTCTGTCGTGAGTATCCAGCTCTCTGGGGAATGGAATGGAAAGGAAAATGGACTTTTAAAAACATGGAAGTTAATGTGAGGTCCTGAGTAGGACGGCAACAGTTGAGGTTCAGGAATATAATTTCAATCAGGGAAAGTTAAGTATGTGATGTGACTACTTCAGCTCTGCTCATTTTCACTTCTATTGTCTTCCTCTCCTTGGTCCTCAGCAGATGTGCTTTTGCACATAAGTACTTTAGTCAGTACTTGTCCACTCAGATGCTATACTCTGCAAGGGGACTGGCATGGAACATGTTCTTGGTAAATGTGACTTTCACAACTGACTGTTTGCTTGTGGTTTCAGCACCACAGCAGCTGCTTCAGGAGGAAGGTAGAAAGCCCCTCCATTCACCTTTCTTTTTGGTTAAGATCATTCATCTCATCCTACTCCTGAATAATCACTCACCTCTGAAGGAGCCAAAAGTAAAACCTGACCTACCCCTCATATAATAAGAGTAGGTTTCTGTTAATTGAAAATAGGGTGCTTAGCTGTATAAGTAGGAGATATGTCCATTAACTGATTTTTCTATTTCAGGAGACTTATATGGCGCTATTGGCTCCCCTGTACGGTTAGCAAGGACTGTGGTAGTTGGCAAACGACAAGACATGGTTCAGAGGCTGCTTTATTTTCTGACTTATTTCATAAGATGCTCTGAACTTCAAGAAACCCATCTTTTAGAAAATGGAGAAGATGAAGCCATTGTTATGCCAGGCACAGTAATTACTACCACTTTGGAGAAAGGAGAAATAGAAGAATCTGAATATGTGCTGATCACAATGCATAGAAACAAAAGCAGTTTGCTCTTTAAAGAGTCGGAAGAGACAAGGACTCCTAATTGTAACTGTAAATATTGCAGTCGTCCACTCCTTGGGCAAAATATGGAGAATGTTTCACGACAAGAGAGAGAAGATATTCAGAACAGCTCTAAGGAGCTGCTTGGAATTTCAAATGAGTGCCAGATGATTTCTCCGGACTGCCAAGAAGAAAATGCTCCCGATGTTAAACAGTACAGAGATAAGTCAAGAACTTGCCTTGATACCAAGTTAGAAACAGTTGTTTGCACAGGATCTGCTCCAGTAGACAGATGTGCATTGTCAAAGTCAGGCTTAGACCCAGCAGAGGAAACGTGGCAGAATGAGGAGTTGCTAGATTCAGGTTCTCACACAGGTAAAGTGTTGAGATCTGCAGGAATGGTTGTGGAAAAAAAACCTCCAGATAAGCTTGTGACAGCTGCATTTTCTTGTGAGGCAACCCAGACAAAGGTTACTTTCTTGATTGGGGATTCTATGTCGCCTGACTCAGATACTGAACTCCGGAGTCAGGCAGTAGTGGATCAGATTACCAGGCATCACACCAAATCACCGAAAGAAGAAAGAGGGGCTGTTGATCAGCATCAAGAAGCTAAACAAACAACTAAATCTGAAGAGTCTGCTATACCGAACATAGTATCTGGAGAACCCTGTGAACTCCCTTGCTGGAATCATTCAGACCTAGAAAGCATGAGTTTATTTGATGAATATTTTAATGATGATTCAATTGAAACCAGGACTATTGATGATATTCCACTTAAAACAAGTACAGACAGTAAACAACACTGCTGTATGTTAGAGTTTTCAAAAAGGTTGTGTACAAAAAATAGCAAACCAAACAATGAATTTTGCAAATGTGTAGCAACAGTTCACCAAGATTCATGTAAAACCTGTTTTCCTCAACAAGACCAAAGAGATACACTCTCCATTCTTGTCCCCCATGGGGATAAAGAGAGTTCAGAGAAAAAAATTGCTGTGGGAGCTGAATGGGACATTCCAAGAAAT
Organism: Bison bison bison; assembly: GCF_000754665.1. Lineage (NCBI taxonomy): Eukaryota > Metazoa > Chordata > Mammalia > Artiodactyla > Bovidae > Bison > Bison bison. The sequence goes on along the minus strand of NW_011495051.1, from coordinate 212,520 downwards.
GAAAGTTCAGATAGTGCCCTTGGGGACAGTGAAAGTGAAGATACAGGTCAAGATGTAGCCAGACAAGGAAACAGTTATTATGGAGGAGAGCAGGAGGATTGGGCAGAAGAAGATGAGATACCTTTTCCTGGGTGAGTATGCAGTTTTAACCTTTCATAGAACTTTTAAAAATATGTACAATTCTTTTGTTTAACTGGTATCTGAAAGTTGGTTGTAGCTAATATAAAAGAAGAGATCATTGTTCTGGACAAATTTTCTTTGATTATGATGTGCTCTTACAAGAAGAATTAAAGGCTAAGACTCATAGGTACTGTGGAAAAGCTTTGTGAAGATATTAGAGAAAAGTTATGTTTGTGTATGGGAGATTCGCTACTGTCTAGGAGTTTTCAAGCCATTTAGGATAGAATTATGCTCCTCAGAGAGAACCTGTGCTGAGCCTGGCAACTAGGGAGAGGTGATCACTGAGAGAAGGTAGGAAATAGCTGTTAGAAATCAGTTTGCAGATAAGAGGAAAGCACAGAACATATACTCTCGGTCAAGAATACAAGGAAGAGATTCATACCTGAGAAATGTTACACACCAAGCTTTGGGTTTGTAAATTATTTATACTTGGTCTTAGGTGATGGTTTCTGTAATTTGATTGTATTAAGGGTGTGTTACATATACACAAGGGATAGCCTTCCTAAAGTCTGTTGTGAAAGATTCATGTTCATCTCATTACAGTTGTCCATCAAACCCTTTTTGGGTACGAAGGAGTGTTTTGTGTTCTCGTTGAGCCCTTAAGCCAGTGTGGTTTTTTTTGTTTGTTTTTAGGCCAGTTTTTATTTAAGGATGATTTTACTTTCAGTATATTTTATAGAGAATGATGGTACTGGAAATGTGGATTAGTAGAGTCCAAATTTTTTTGTATGTTTGTAAAATATATTCATTACTGAATAGATATGCCTTCTTTTGGAACTTTTCTCCCAGGTCGAAGTTAATTGAAGTGAGTGCTGTTCAGCCCAACATTGCCAACTTTGGGAGATCCTTGCTGGGTGGCTATTGCTCTTCTTATGTCCCTGACTTTGTTCTTCAAGGAATTGGGAATGATGAGAGGCTCCGTCAGTGTCTGGTGTCAGATTTGTCTCATGCTGTGCAGGTGAGTGACCTTCACTGCTCTTAAATTTGGACAAACTATTAACCAGTAGAACCCAGAGTTGCCTTTTATTGGTCACACTTCAGTGTATAATTGGAGAAGGAAATGGCAACCCACTCCAGTATTCTTGCCTGGAAAACTCCATGGACAGAGGAGCCTGGTGGTTGCAAAGAGTTGAACATGACTGAACACACACGGATGCACAGACAGAACACAATTGTTTTCTAAATCCATCACTTTATATGTGGTTACCTGTCATTGTGAAAATAAGTGAAAGGAATCTGTCAAATTAGAAATCTTAAAATACAGAAAATGCTATGTGTATTCTTAGGTGTTCATCACTAAGTTATTTATAACATCAAAATATTGCAAATGCATAAATGTGAATAGGATTAATTTTCATTTCTGGCTATAGTATTACAGTTGATTTTTTATATATTGTTGTTGTATCCTGACGCTTTGCTGAGCTCTTTTATTAGTTTTCATAGTTCTTTGTGTGGCTTCTTTGAGATTTTCTACGTACAGCTTCATTTTACCATCTTCCTTTCCAGTCTGCGATGCCTCTTTTTTCCCCTGGCCTGATGGTATAGCCTAGAGCGTTTAGTATAGTGTTGCATTGAAGTGCTGATGGTAGACATCTCTATCTTGTTCTTTTCCTTAGGGAAAAGACATCAAGCGTTGAATTATTAAGCATAATAATGTTAGCTGTTGGATTCTTATACGATGCTCTTTTATCTGCTGGATAAAGTTCTGTTCCTAGTGTTTTGAGTTTTCTGTGCCCTACCCCCTTAAATCATGACCTAGTGTGGGATTTTGTCAAATACTTTTGTGAATCTATTGAAATGATCATGTGGGTTTTTCTGTTAATGTGATAGATTACATTGACTGATTTTTAGATGTTAATCCAATCTTTGTATTCCTATTGGGAAAAATCCCATTTGGTCATGGTGTATAGAATTCATTTAGCCCATGAGTTGACTTTGTCTGTGGTATAAGATAGTGGTCCAGTTTCATCCTTTTGCAGTATGGCTGTTCAGCTTCTTAAGCACCATTTATTGAAGAAACTATTCTTGGGTCCTTAGTCAAATTAATTGAGCATATATACATGGGTTTATTTCTGTGCTTTTCAGTCTCTTATTGCTCAAATTAAAAAAAAAAACAACTTTTCTTCCTTTTATTGTTATAAATAACATTGATACTGTTGCTGCATTTTGTGAATTTAAGGTTATTTCTGTAGGCTAGATTCCCAGAAATGAAGATATTGACCAATTTTTAAATTTAGAACTATTTTCTTGTTCTTGTTGCATGTTTGGTATTTTCTTCTCCAAGGACAATGGTAGTTTGAACAGCAGTTTGTAATGTCCCTAAAACCTGTTCCCTTTAAAATATTGGGGTTCTCTCTCTTAAAAAAAAAAAAAGATATATGAAGAAAACTGATTAGTTTTGAGGAACGTATTTGTATCCAGCCTCAAATACTTCCAGGTCACAAATAGGAAATGTATTCTCAAGTAAGAATATGTTCCTCTTGGGTATAGGTTGTTTTTTCCAGAAGTTGATGGTTAAGGAAAGGACTGAAATTGACTAACTTGAAATTTTATCAGATTAGGACATTGCTTATGATAATCCATGAGTGAAAAGAAGCAGCTTCAGAATAAATCACTGGTACTGCCCCCTTGTTTCTTTAACAACTCCTAAAATGAATTTACACTGTTACACAGTGGAAATGACAAATAGAGTCAAGGGATTAGATCTCATAGTTAGAGTGCTTGAAGAACTATGTAACACTGTACAGGAGGTAGTGATCAAAACCATCCCCAGGAAGAAGAAATGCAAAAAGGTAAAATGGTTTTCTGAGGAGACCTTACAAATAGTTGAGAAAAGAATAAAAGCAAAAGGCAATGGAGAAGAGGAAAGATACATCCATCTGAACGCAGAATTTCCAAAGAATAGCAAGGAGAGATAAGAAAGCCTTCCTAAGTAAGTGACCAATGCAAATAGAGGAAAACAATAAAATGGGCAAGACTAGAGATCTCTTCAAAAAATTGATACCAAGGGAACATATCATGCAGAGATGGGCACACTAAAGGACAGAAATGGTATGGACCTAACAGAAGCGGATGATATTAAGAAGAGGTGGCAAGAACTATGCAAAAAAGATCTTAATCACTCAGCTAAGCACGATTTTGTGATCACTCACCTAGAGCCAGGCATCCTGAACTGTGAATTCAGGTTGTCCTTAGGAAGCATCACTATGAACAAAGCTAGTGGAGGTAATGGAATTTCAGCTGAGCTATATTAAATCCTAAAAGATGATGCTGTGAAAGTGCTGTACTCAATATGCCAGCAAATTAGGAAAACTCAGCAGTGGCCACGGGACTGGAAAAGGTTAGTTTTCATTGCAGTTCCAAAGAAGAGAAAGTGCAAGTTACTCAGTCAGTCTTGTCTGACTCTTTGCAACCCCATTGACTATATAGTCCATGGAATTCTCCAGGCCAGAATACTGGAGTAGGTAGCCTTTCCCTTCTTCTTCCCAATCCAGGATCAAACCCAGGTCTCCCACATTGCAGGCGGATTCTTTACCAGCTGAGCAACTAGGGAAGCCCAACCCAAAGAAAGGCAACGACAAAGAACGTTGAAATTACCACACAATTGCACTCATTTCACACGCTAGCAAAGTAATGCTCAAAATTCTCCAAGGTAGACTTCAACACTATGTGAACTGAGAACTTCCAGATGTTCAAACTGGATTTAGAAAAGGCAAAGGAACCAGAGATCAAATTGCTACCATCTGTTGGATCATAGAAAAAGCAAGAGAATTCAGAAAATCATCTGCTTCATTGACTATGCTGAAGCCTTTGACTGTGTAGATCATAACAAACAGAGGAAAATTCTTAGAGATGAGAATACAAGACCACCTGGCCTGCCTCCTGTGAAACCCATATACAGGTCAAAAAGCAGCAGTTAGAACTGGACATGGAACAACTGACAGGTTCCAAGTTGAGAAAGGAATACATCAAGGCTGTATATTGTCACCTTGCTTATTTAACTCTAAGCAGAGTACATCATGTAAACTGCCAGACTGGATGAAGCACAAGCTAGAAACAGGATTGCCGGGAGAAATATCAGTAACCTCAGATATGCAGATGACACCACCCTTATGGCAGAAAGTGAAGAGGAACTAAAGAGCGTCTTGATTAAAGTGAAAGAGGAGAGTGAATAAGCTGGCTTTATTAAAACTCAGCATTCAGAAAACTAAGATCATGGCATCTGGTCCCATCACTTCATGGCAAACAGATGGGGAAACAAAGGAAACTGTAACAGTCTTTATTTTTATTTTTTTGGACTCCAAACTCACTGCAGATAGTGACTGCAGCCATGAAATTAAAAGACAGTTGCTCCTTTTAAGAAAAATGATGACAAACCTAGACAGCATATTCAAAAGCAGAGACATTACTTTACTGACAAAGGTCCGTATAGTCAAAGCTATGGTTTTTCTAGTAGTCTAGTATGGATGTGAGAATTGGACCATAAAGAAAGCTGAGCACTAAAGAATGATGCTTTTAAATTGTGGTATTGGAGAAGACTCTTGAGAAGAGTCCCTTGGACTTCAAGGAGATGAAACTCGTTTATCCTAAAGGAAATCAGTCCCGAATATTCAACGGAGGAACTGATGCTGAAGCTGAAACTCCAGTACTTTGGCCACCTGATGTGAAGAACTGACTCATTGTAAAAGACCATGATGCTGGGAAAGATTGAAAGCAGCAGTAGAAGCAGATGACAGAGGATGAGTTGGTTGGATGGCATCACCATGAGTTTGTGCAAGCTACAGGAGTTGGTGATGGATAGGGGAGCCTGGTGTGCCGCACGCAGTCCGTGGGGTGGCAGAGTCAGACACGACTCAGCGATTGAACTGAACTGTAAATGAGTTTGATTTGGATCATTGTAGTCTCAGACTTGGGTTTTAGGCCCTTCTTTCTTGGGAAACTGGGCTTCCCTATTGGCTCAGAGGGTAAAGAATCTGCCTGCAGTGCGGGAGACCCGGGTTCGATCCTGGGGTCAGGATGATCCCCTGGAGAAGGGCATGGCAACCCATTCCAGTGTTCTTGCCTGGAGAATTCCATGACAGAGGAGCCTGTAGAGTCCATGGGGTTGCAAAGAGTTGGACATGACTGAGAAACTAACACTTCTTGGGAAACTACTGATGTGGGCTTATTTTCCTTTATCTTACCAAAAAAAATAGCTTTAAAAATCTTAGCCATGTGACTTTTGATTGAGGAGCTATAAAGTGAATTTCTAAAGTGGTTTTTAAGCTTTTTAAAAAGAGATATGTTTATTTCATAGCTGTTTCCTCATTACCTGTTTAGGCATTTCCTTGTGAGGATAGTAGATGGACTTCCATTGTAATTCTCATCTCCTGAAAATGCCCTCTGCTTTTGCAAGAAGTATCTTCCTTTAACAGCTTGTTTTCCACTTAAATTATTTAATTCTATTTCCCACCATATTTTTCTTTTATAAGAACAAAAATAGTTACATTGAATATATATTCACTCTTTTCTTGTTTCTTAAAAATGTAAGATTTACCTTACCTCTTTACATGTATATACCATTTCCAAAATTATGTTTCGGTATTGAAGTTGATGAAAAGTATTATATCCTTGGTAAGAGGTGAATAAGAAATATTTAACTACCATTTATAAAAACAAATATAGAATTTAGAGTTCCATGGGAAGTCTTCACAGTGTTAGCTTTCCAGCCTCCTCCTTTGTATTCTTTTGTTTCCCACTTCTCAGTATCATTTTCCACAAATTTGGTTACATGCATCTACTTCTCTTTTTGAGTCTTTTCATGGTATTCCCCTTTGTAGAATTATCCATAATCCTCTTCCATTTTTCGTTCGGAATGCTATTCATGTTTCAGTGACATATCCTTGTGCTCCTTCTACTGTGTAACTCCCAGTCATACAGAACCCACTGTTGCCCTCCTCTGGTACCCCAGCACTTGGTGACTGTTTGTTACCCAAGTATTTTCATAGCTGCATATGTATTTCTTTTTATCTCCCTCATAGGACTGTGAGCTCCCTTCTCTTTGTTTCCTTAGCATCAAGCAAAAAACTTTATTCTGGACCAGGAGATATCCCTCGGTGGGGTGGGTGCCAAACTTGAATTTTTCCTGGAGTAAACTTGTTGTATTCTTGCTATGACATTTTAGTAACAGTGAAAGTTAGAAAGGAGAAAGGCCATTGGGTTTAAGTATTTCAGGTTGTAGTTTATATTTCAGTCTTACTGCCAGTATGTTAATTCATATGGCCAATGGTGAAGAAAGCCTTACCTTTCTGAATACAAAAAGATGTATTGAGCATCTCTTATTTATGGTGGTATTATGTACTTAATTCTTTGTGGGTAAACCATGGGAACCCAAGGGCACAGGCATATGCCTGTGGTTCTTTTATCCATATATGTGAGCTAAAAATGTTTTTCTGTTTCTTAAATTTTCTTATTAAAATATCATTTAGGTGAATGCTTCTGATTCAAATTTAAGCAGTATAAAGATTACAAAGCAAAAAGTGAAGATTCTCTATACTCTTAATATTTTGTATTTCTTCACAGAAAACTTCATAATAAACAGTTTGATTTGAGTATTTTCTTTTTTCTATACATTTTCATTTAGATAAAGATCTGAATTTTTAAGAACGTAACTGGGATATAGTATGTGCGTGTGCATGCACATGCTCAATCGTGTCTGATTCTTTGCAACTCCATTGTAGCCCAACAGGCTCCTCTGTCTGTGGAATTTTCCAGGCAGGAATATTGGAGTGGGTTGCCCTTTCCTCTTCCAGGGGATCTTCCCGACCTAGGGATTAAACCCTCATCGCTTGTGTCTCCTACCTTGCTTGGCAGGTGGATTCTTTACTGCTATACTACCTGGGAAGCTGTGGGTAGTGACTTTTCTCCCACCCATTTAACCAAGTATCCTGAGAAACATGTTCGTATATGTTGATTTGTCTCCTTTTTAACTGCTGTATCTATACTCTGGATATATATTTTTGTAAAATAGAAAAGCCTAGCACATATAGCCAGGAAGAGATAATCAAGAGATAGTCTCTGAGGTGCTCAAAGAAATTAATGCCTGACTGGATGGGATAGTTAGCACAGAACCTTATCATTGACCTTTCATATGAATTTATTTCCTTCCTATTTTTAAAATATTTAGCTCTTTCGAAGTAAAAGCATTTTCGTTCAGTTGCCTGGCACATAGTTGGCACTTAGTAAATCTGTTGAATGAATGATCAAAATACTGGTAAAATTCAAGTTCTGGATTAAAGGATACAAAATTCTGGTAATGAATGTATTATCATTTCTATAAGATATCTCAGGGTATTTGTTATTGAGCTACTTTCTTCACCGTCAAGGATTCTTTGGCTGTAACTCTCAGAAGTTTCATATTTCTCTGTTTTGTTTTTGTCTAGTACCTCTTCCTTGTGCATCCCATTAACATTATCTTTGAAAACTTTTCTTTTTTTAAGGTGATTTATTTTTCTTTTTCCTTTTTTCCCAGCATCCAGTATTGGATGAACCAATAGCAGAAGCTGTCTGTATTATAGCAGATATGGATAAATGGACTGTTCAAGTGGCCAGTAGCCAGAGACGAATGACAGATAATAAATTGGGAAAGGAAGTGTTGGTTTCCAGTCTTGTTTCCAATCTGCTTCATTCCACTCTTCAGCTTTATAAACATAACCTGTCTCCAAATTTTGTAAGTATGTGTAAGGCTTGAATTAACTGTGGACACTGTGATAGCTAACTTAACCCTATTGTTACTCATGTGCCTACACTGAATACTACTGTTATCTTCATTATTATTTTCCTGAAAGAAGGTGTTATGGACTCAATGTTTGTATTCCTCTAAAATCAACATGTTGAAGCCATACTCTGCAATGTGATGGCCTTTGAGAAATAATTAGGGTTAGATTAGGTTATGAGAGTGGGACTCTCATTATGCGATTAGTGGCCTTATAAGAAGAGGAAGAGAGCGATTCCATTTGCTCTACCGTGTGAGGACACAGGGAGAAGGGAGCCATCTGCTAGCCAGGAAGAGAGTTTCACTAAAACTCAGCCATGCAGGCACCCTGATCTCAGACTCCCAGTTTCCAGAGCTGTGAGAAAATAATTATCTGTTATTTAAGCCATTGAGTCTGTGGTACTTTGTTGTTACAACTCAAACTAAGACAGAAAGGGATATGTACATGTACTTGTCTATATAGTCTATATGATTTCTGCAGTACCTGGTTTAGTATTATGTGAAGTAATGACATGTAACAAGCCCTAAGCTCTGTGCAGAATGCCAGTGCATTGTGTAGCCTCATTTTCATATTAGGACTTTGGATGATTGTTTTGTTTTTTTTTTTTAAATTTTTAAATTAAATATTTCTTTATTTATTTGGCTGTGCCAAGTCTTAGTTGCAGTATTTAGGATTTAGTTTCCTGACCAGGGATTGAACCCAGGGCCCCTGTA
>NW_011495051.1:173549-203773 GCF_000754665.1 Bison bison bison | reverse complement strand
AGTCCAGGGAATGAACCCGGGCCCCCTGTACTGGGAGTGTGGAGTCTTAGCCACTGAACCACCAGGGAAGTCCCTGGATGATCCTTTTTTATAACACTGGTAACCTTTTTCTGAAGATGCCATTTCGAAGATTTGAAGATTCTTTCCTTTTTTGGTTAGGAGAACTGTAATACAGCATAGTTAAAGACCTTTGTAGATCAACAAGACAAAAGCTATATATGATAGACCTAGAGCTGGCATTACACTCAGTAATTAAAGACTAATAAAAGTTTTACCCTTAAGAACAGGGAGAAGATGTGGTTGTTCACCTTCACCACTTTTTTTCAACATAGTATTGGAAAGTCATAACCAGAGCAGTTAGGCAAGAAAAGAAGCAAAAGGTATCCTAATTGGAAAAAAAGAAATAAAACTATCTTTGTTTGCAAATATGATCTTATACATAGGAAACTAAGATTCCACCAAAAAACCCTGATAGAGTTAATAAATGAATTTAGCAAAGATGTAAGATAAATTCAGCATGCAAAGATAGTTGCATTCACATATGCTAGGAATGAACAGTCTTGAAGAAGAAATGAAGAAAGCAATTACAGTAGCATTAAAAGAATAAATTACTTAGGAGTATATTTCACCAAGGAGGCAAAAGACTTCTACATTGAAAACTAGAAAACATCTCTGATAGAAATTAAAGATGTAAATAAGTGAAAGTCATTTCACATTGTTTGGAAGACTTAGTATTATTAACATGATAGCACTAAGAATGAAGCTGGGGGACTTACTCCTCCTAATTTTAAAACTTTATATAAAGGGACAGTAATCAAAATAGTGTGGTAGTATCATAAGGACAGACATATAGACCAATTGATTATAGTATCCCCCAAATAAACCCTAACATATACGGTCAATCAATTTTTGACAAGGAAGCCAAGACTATTCAAAGGGGAAAGGAGTCTTTGCAGCAAATCCTACTGAGAAAACTGGATTTGTGCGTGTCCCTAGAGAAAGGAAAGGCTATCCACTCCAGTATTTTGGCCTAGAGAAAACTGGATATCCACATGCAAAAGAATGAAGTTGAACCGTTACTTTATTCCATTAACAAAAATGGACTTTAACTTAAATCTAAACTTAAAAAAAAAAAAAAAAACTAAATTTAAACCATAAAACTCTCTAAAGAAAATATAGGGTATAATCTTCATGATACTGGAGTTAGCAGTGATTCCTTGGACGTGGCATCAAAAGGACAGACAGTAAAGGAAAAGTAGATAAATTGGGACTTTATTGAGCTAAAAACTTTTGTGTATCAACAGAGGGAAAAGACAACTGACAGGACAGGAGAAAATATTTACTAATCATACATCTGAAAAGAGATTGATATCCAGAATACATAGAGAACTCCTACAACTCAGCAAAGAAACAACTCAAAAAGTAGGCAAAGGACCTGAGTAGACACTTCTCTAAAGAAAAAACACAAATAGCCAATAAACACATGAGAAGATATTCAACATCCATCAGTTATTAGGAAAGTGAAAATCAAAATCACATTGAGATACCATTTCACACCCATAAGGATGGTTTTAATCAAATAAACCCCCAAAATAACAAATATTGAATACAGAGAAATCAGAACCGTTATGCATTGCTGGTGGGAATGTAAAATGGTGTGGCTGGTGTGGAAACAGTTTGGCAGTTCCTCAAAAAGTTTAACATTGTATTAAATGTCATGTGGTCCTTCTGTATTTATAATCAAAATAAATGAAAGCAGGGACTGAACAGTTGTTCCCTGTTTTTCACAGCAGTATTACTTGCAATAGACAAAATTGGAAACAACTCATGTCCACCAGTAAATGATGTGTAATACATAGAATGGAATATTTCAGCTATAAAGAGGAAGAAAATTCTGATACATGATACAGCAGGGTTGGAATGTTATGCTAAGTGAAATAAGCAAAATACAAAAGGACAGATATTGTGTGGTCCCAGTTACATAAGTTGTCTGGAATATGGATGTTCATAGAAACAGAATAGATAGGTTACTAGGAGTTGGGGGAAGGAGGGCATAAAGGGTTATTGTATACTGGGTGTAGAGTTTCCATTTGGGATAATGAAAAGGTTCTGGAAATGGATAGTGATGATGGTGTACAACATTGTGAATATACTTAATAACATTGAATTGGGTGCCTAACAGTAGATAATATGGTAAGTTTTTGTGTATGAATCCTATTATTAACATATGTTTTATAGATATTTTCTTTTTCACATAAGGCATTTTCAGTCTACATGAGCATTATATTAATACTACCAAAAATACACCACAAAAGAATATGTGCCAAGAAATCTATTCAGTTTTTGTTTCTGAAGAAAAAGAAAATGTGTTTTTATTAGGAGTTTTAACAGCAGCCAGTTTTCATACGAGAGAAATATTCTGCAAGAATTTAGTATTTTAGCACCTACACCTCATGCTTTTTCCTCATATATATATATATATATATCAACAATTCTATATATATATATATATATATATATCAACAATTCACATAAAAAGACACTTGCTTTAGTGACTTGTGCAAGTTAATTGACAAGAAACAAAATGTTTATGTTTTAGTTTTTAATATTCCAGCCTAGAAACATTTCTTCTAGTGAGGCCTATAGAGCATTCTCTATGAGCTGCTGGAAATTTTTTTCTTTTGCTTTCCATAGGAGAATGCAGCCTTTTAATGTAAATACATTTGAAGTATATTAATTTATAAGAGTGTTATAGTTATCAAATTTGGAATAAAAACTTATTTTTCAAACTTCTGGATATGGATGGTGGTGATAAGTTGCATAACCTTTTGAATGTACTTAATGCCTCTCAGTTGTATAAAGTAGTTAAAATGGTAACTCATATGTAAAATGGTTAACTTGATATTGTATGTAATTCACCACATTAAAAAATAGCTCTGTAGAATCTAAATCTTTGATACAAGCTAGTGAGTTTACACTCCTTTAGCTAAAATTGCATGCTTTAAAAATATGCTCCAAATTTTAGATTATGTTGGAATGGCTAAGTAGAATTGTCAAAGTATAATGTTTTGGAATTTGCCATTACTTTGTGTTGTGCGTTTTCTGACCTCATTCTTGGTTCCCTCCTAACTGCAGTGTGTAATGCATCTTGAAGATCGGTTACAGGAGCTGTACTTCAAGAGCAAAATGCTGTCTGAGTACCTGAGGGGGCAGATGCGTGTTCATGTCAAGGAGCTAGGAGTGGTTCTAGGGTACGTTCCTGATTTCTTCTCTGGCTTTGCTTTTTCATTGCACTGTCTTTATTTAGGCAAGGAACATTCATCAAAATTGCCTTTTTCTTTTTAAATTGTTGTGTTGTTAGAACCTGTACAGTATTACCATCTGGATTGCTCTCTACAATATAAAAACAGAACCTTGTCTTGGACTGATGTGAAAGGCACTGTCCCTGGGAAGTTCACTAGACTGAGAATATAGTTTAATAGAAATGAATTAAAATATAAATTTTGGCATTAGAAAAATTGAATATTCATTTTTATTTATTAAATATATTATAAACTCATCATTCCCAGCATTTGCCCTGTCATCCAGATGAACTGATTGAAGAAGTAATGGCCTTCTGTGGATGGTGGTATATTATCTACATATTTATTGCTCCTTCTCCACTTTTTATATATTATGTCTTAATACTCTGCAATTATTCCTGGGAAGAAGCCAGTTATGTAAAATGCTAACTGAAGGACAAAGAGGAATTTGGCGGGAGTCATGGTATAGCCCCTTTCATTATGTTCTGTGGTCACTTTCCCTGTGTTCTATGGCCACTTTTCGTGTGTGTGTGTGTGCATGCACAGGTACATGAATTATTTCTTGAAATGCTGGTTGAATAAATTAAAACAAGCTAGAACTTTTGTCTAGTTTTAGCTTTTATGAAGGGAGAAACAGCTAATATTGAGTTACTACTGTATGTCTGAAACCAGATTAAATTCTTTCATTAATGTTATTCCTTAGCATCCAGATTGGAAATGATTCTCTGTGTGTGAAGCTTTTTATTTTTTAAAAGTGTAAACTAATTTTTAAGGTAATGTATATACAGTGTACATGCATTTTGGCATAAAGTGAAAAGTAAGTTGTATCATCTTTTCCACAATTTCTGTTTTCATCCAAACACAGTTAATGAATTGTTTCTTATAGAATTTTTAAATGTGTAGGGTTAAAAATGCAAATTAGTTTATACTCTGTTTGTCATTGTGCTACTTGCCTTTTAATGAATCTTGAATGTTTGTTCATTTAAGCACATACCGCACATACTGGTCTATATCATTTTTAAAGGCTATATTGGATTCCATTGTATGGTGTTTAGATTATTTTCAGTAGTTTGCTATTACAGATCAGTGCTGGAATCAGTATAATTCTTTAAAGTATATAGGATACATTATTTGAAGTAGAATTTTTTAATTAAAGGACATGTGTATTAAATTGTTGATAGATGTTGGTATTTATTTTGACAAGCAGTAGTAAATTCTATTCAGAAAGTACCAGAATAAATTCCCACAAACAGTGGGAAGCACACTCTTCCTACTACTTTTATTACCAAACTTTTTAATTTTTGCTAAGCTACTTGCTGAAAAATGAAAGCTGATTTTATTCAGATTTATTCTCTAACCATGAGTGAGTCTGCATAACTTATTTTGATATTTATTGGCCAGTTTTCTTTTCCTGTACATTATTTGTGGTAGATTGTATTTTTAAGAGGCTTCCATTACTTCTTTCCAGTGAATCTTACTATAGAAACATTTGTATCCAGAACAATAGGGCTGCATACTATCATTCTGTTATTATATAGTATTTCTTAGACATCATCACTTGCCCTGATGCATGGCCCATCAGCAGATCACTGAGATGGTTTTCTACATTTAAGACTTCGTTTCTGTTGCATTTCAGAGGTTTTCTTTTTAAAAAAATCTTTGGTTATGGTTTTTACTTACGGAAAAATTTCTTATTTTCATTATCTTGAGCTTTCTTCCCCTTTTCATTTTGGCCATGGTGGCCAATGTCCTTGATTGGAGATGTGTAGTGATCTTACAGGTAGCAGTCTTTTGCCTGTAGGACTTAGGTACTGGGTATAGAAAACCTGAACTGAGATTTTTTTTTTAATTTCAGGATTGAATCCAGTGATCTTCCTCTCTTGGCTGCTGTAGCGAGCACTCACTCCCCATATGTTGCTCAGATACTACTTTAACATAAAGGCTGTTGGAAGTTAACTTCAGTGAAAAGTTAAGTAGAAACCAAGGAAGCAGTCACAACATGCATTTATGGCAATTTTTTTTCTCTGTCAGACTTTCATCTGAATGAGTCAGTCACCTTGGTATTCTGTATTGCTGTGCATATCATGTCACCGGATGACTTTTTCATTTTAATTGGACTTTTGGATGGTGGTAGATTTTTAACCAAGTGAAACTAAAAAGAGCGTTTTGGGGAAAAGCATTTGAAGACGCCACATTGTAACTTAGAAGTTTCTATAAAATGAGGAACATTGAAGAATTTGATTATGATCACTACAGTCTTGCCACAGCTCATAAGTAGCAACAGGTATCTCACTAAATGGCCCAGAAATAGTCATTTCACTAGTTTTCTTTGTTTCTAAGGTACAGAGATCTATAGAGTTGTGATTATTTGGTTTTGTTTGTTTGTTTTTCAATTCAAAATACCTAATTTCTAAGTATTTCTCAATATTTTAAACAACTTTTAATTAAAATAAACTCAGAATAAAGTGTATAAATTTGTGTTATGTTATCCACCCAAGTGTACATATGTATCTATTTTTTAAAAAACCAGAGGTAGAAATACAAGATTGGTAAACATGCCTTTTTAAAGATATATTTTCAACTAGTAGTAATTGTATATAGTGTTGAAATATTATTTTCTGGTGATTTTTCTGTTTCACACACCCTAAACTATAAGTAAAGCCAATCTTTTTTTAAGGTTGAGGAATGTAGATTCCCAAAATAAGAATTCTACTTTATACTATTTGTTTTGTTTATAAGTATAAGCTAATTCTTATAAATGTTAATATTTACATATTTGCATCTAATTTAATAAATTAAAATTGGGATTAAAAATTGCACCAAAGCATTGGCAGAAATAATACTATTTTCTTTAAAAGTGCTCAGGTAGCCGAGGCCCTTGGTTTTCGGTATCAAGCCCTTCTTGAACCCATAGGAACTGAATATTTGTTCACTGCTTCATAATATTCAATTTACACTAACAAAACTCATTAATTCTTAAAATTTTCTTTTCTCTAATAGCTCCTCCCTTTCCAATAGCTAATATTTTTTCAAAGATTTCAACTTTTCAGTTGTAACTGTTTTTGTATATACTGGGGAGGCTTGTTTGTCAGAAAGGCTAATATGGAACCAAACTCTTGTAAGTAATGTAAATAGAAAGATGGGTAGATAAAGTTTTCAATATGCTCTACTACCTCAGTTTACTTGAAATACTACATTATATTAATAGTTTATCCTTTACTTATCTGGTCTAAGATGCTCTTAATGTAAGAAGTGAAACTGGTTTCTGCTTTCATGAACTATTTTCATCATAATCAGCTGGTTAGCTTAAAACTGAAAACCACTTGCTTATTCTGTTACTAAGTATCTTTTGTGTATAATGCATCCATTCTTGCTATTTAAATTTTCAGTAATTAAGGAAATTTCTGTGGTTTATTTAGTTTCTGACCTCGAATTTATAGCATTGGGTCACATTTTACCTTGTTCTCATCTCCAGCTAGACTGAGATGAAATGGTTATTTTAATGGAATGTAAACCTGAAGTTGGTGTGCCTGCAGGCAGTTTGGCCCCTGTATCCTCTCAGCTGCTTTAGTGCCTGAGTCTCCCATGGGCGACTTGCTGTCAAAGAGTGTTTGTGGATATATTTTCATTGGCATAGTTTTTTTTAGTCTATTCATTAAAGAAATTCTCTGATCTGTTGTTTGGAATTTTATGAATCAATCTCTTTTTCTGAATTCAGAATATGGAAAAGATCGTATGTGGGCCACTTATATTTTTTCTCATCATAGTTCAGGATGCATAGCAGGTAGATAATGTCTTGTTTTTGTGTCTTATTTTTTAAATTAATCATCAAACTATTCACAGTCCTGTCTATTTGAAATCTATAATAAATTACCATTTTGGAAATCTGGTTTTCAACAAATGGATGGCTCATGCTACTGTAATTCTTAAAACTAAGCTTCGTATAGAATCATTAATCCTGTAAGGATTCCTGAGTTCTACAATTTACCATCCTGTAATTTTTGCTCAGTTTGTTATAGTTATTCTTTCATTACACAAAGCCCAAGGAATGAACTGCTACTTCTTTGAAGTATGGTCATTATGATGAATGTGAAAAGAATTTTGGCCTTTTCAAAACAATTTTTCAACTTCTTATGGTACAGACAGATACGTAGTACACATTTTAAAAACCTGTTTGTTGCAGCAGGAAATGAAAAAGGAATCTTTTACATTATAGATTTAAAACTAATTTTTCCTGTATATAAACTAATTGTTTTGATTTTAAATATTCCTGGTTTCTATTAATGTGTCTTAATTTTGAGTTTGAAAATGTTAAGTGCAATAAACATAGTAGCACAGATTTCATTTTGTTGCAGTTGGCATACACTGGGGATGATCACTTAAAAAAAAAACAAACAGATTTTACACAATGCCTACTTCTGCTAGATGTCTTATGAGATTGTTTTGCTTTCTCTAAGTTATTTAGATGGTGGGAGATGTAAAATGTAAATACGTGTTTCTTGTTCTGTATACATTTCTCAAATGTACGCCTGTATTATAATAACCTCCCAGTTCTAGGGGATATTTGTGCAATAAATACACATGTCAATTTGATGGATGATGTTGGTCTTTTTTTCACATTTAATAAGGTATATGTAACATTGTGGACTCTGTTGCCAGCCCATCTGGATTCTTTTCCCAAGTGTGACACCTATAGGCAGGGACCTTGTTCATAATGTCCTCTAAGTTTGTCCTTCTCTAATCCAAAATTTCTGTATTGGTCATTTAGTTGAATCTGCTTTATGAGGTGGTAAGAATCAAATGAAATAATGAATATTAAGAATTAATCTCAATGCTTGACGGCACACTCCAAATGCTCAGTAATGTTGGTATGTTGCTAGGTGGAAGAGGGTATGGCAACCCACTCCAGTATCCTTGCCTGGAGAATCCCCATGGACAGAGGAGCCTGGTGGGGTTGCAAAGAGTCGGACATGACTGAAGTGGCTTTGTGCACACACTGCATGGTTGCTAGGTAATCTGTCCAGCCTTTCCTGTACAGCCCGTACCTGTTTTATTGTGGGCAGAATTTAACATACATTCTTTTGAGTTAAAATATAGTAACCAAAAAATATGATATATTCTTATATTTAACCTAATCTTCGTGATGACGAATTGGAAACAACTTTTGGAATTGACGAATTGGAAACAATGAATTGGAAACAATTGCTTTTATGAAAGCAACTGAAAATTATTTAAAATCTAGAAGCCATGTAAACCTGGGGAATCTTCCTGACCCAGGGATTGAACCCAGGTCTCCGCAGGCAGATGCTTTAACCTCTGAGCCACCAGGGAAGCCCAATTCAAATTACTACTTAAAGTCCTATCTCAGACCAGAATGCTTCCAACTAGGATGTGGTGACAAATGCGTTGTAAAGCTATCTGAGATTTCTTTTGTTTGTCTTTGCCATTGTAGGAGGTAGGGGTGGGATGGCAAGTGGAATCAAACATGAGCTGAAGGTGCACTGGGGGCTGGGGAATTGTAACTCTGAGTGAGAAGGATTTAGGCAGATAGAAAAGAGGGAAGTTGGAGAGTGTAGTGCTTCCTGTTGCTTTATAGTTCAGACTGTGGACTTGACTCTGTTTGTTCTAAACTTCCCTAAAGAAAGAAAATACTGGCAATCCCAAAAGATTTTTTCAAAGATTTTTGAAGTTTTAAAAGAAATTTTAAACAGATTTTTAAGTAGATGAAATTTCTATCCATTATTTTTTTTTTTCAGGAGAACTTTTGGTCTTAAAACATATGCTTGGGTCAGAGGCTCCTTTCTTGCCCAGACCCCAGGACTTTGTCCTCTTATAACCTTTCCTTTAAAAGGAACTCCTCTTTTCATAAAATTGTGAGCCTAGACTGATTCCTTTATCAGGTTGCACACAGCTCTCTGCCCAGGTTAACACTATCTGACTAGACCTCCCATAGATACATGTGTATTTACTCTAAGGAGGATATTAAGTTGAAGAGGTTTGAGATGCCTTCCTTTCCAAGTAACCATTGTATCAAGGAGAGTCCCAAAACATGTCTTTATATTCACCCCAGCACTCAAAGTAAGATTATTGATAAAAGCAGTGTTACCTAAATTTTCTGAAAGGGAATAACACTGTTGACGTGTCATGTAAATATAAGGGAGATATTATTACATCCTCAAGAAACTTCTGATGCCATTTTTATGTCACACATTTGGTTCAGCACTCAGAAGTCAGTATCTTTCACTGCTGGAATTAAGATGGGTCTGACTAGCCAGAACCTGAGTTAATTTAGTTTTCAAACCTGGTTTCATATGAGAAACATCTAGATAGTGCTTGGAAAGTATTTCTAGACCCCACCCTCAAAGATTCTTATTTAGTGATAGAAAGTGACCTTCTGGATTTAGGCCAGCAAGTGCTCTTATTTTCCCAGTAGTAGTGACTCAGTCTCCCAGCAACCCCAAATCTCACTTCCTTATACCATTTGAGGTGCTATTAAAACCAGTGCTCTTAACTTCTTTCTGCTGGTCTGCTGTTGTTCTGCAAAGATGATAATATGATTGTGTATGCATTCATTTTTACATAATAGAGTAGTTGCCTAGCCAGACATATCTTTTCCATAGGACAGCAATCAAGTTCCTATCTTTCTAACAGCAAAATCTTAATCACTTAGTCCTTAGATAGTTCTATTCATTTAGCAGATACTGATTGAACACCTGTTGTGTGATAGACACAGATCTAGGTACCAGGAATAAGTCAGTAAATGTTAAGATTGGGTAAAGAGTTAAGCTACTTTTTCTTTTTTTAAAGATTTGTTTTTGTTTCATAGCAAAGTTGTGTCTGACTCTTTTGCAACCCCATCAGTTGTAGCCTGCCAGGCTCCTCTGTCCATGCCAAGTTGTGTCTGACTCTTTTGCAACCCCATGGAGTGTAACCTGCCAGGCTCCTCTGTCCATGGGATTTTTCCAGGCAAGACTACTGGAGTGGGTGGCCATTTCCTTCTCCAGGGGATCTTTTGAATCCACAGATTGAACCTTCCATCTCCTGCATTGGCAGGCGCATTCCTTACTACTAAGACACCAGGGAAGCAATATTTAACCATCTTTAAAGATTTAACCACCTAGAATTTAAGAACCATTATTTTTTCCTTTCAGGTGTATGTTAATACTGGTGAATCCTGTCCTGGACGTTGGCTTTTCTCTGAAAATAGTTATTAGAGCTCTCACTCTGTCTCTTCACTTTTTGTTTTTTAGCATACCAAAGCATAATACAGGATGGTAGAGGACAACATAGACTTTGAAAATATGCTCAAATTTAGCTGTGTGTAGTTACTATAGATACTAATATACTGTTTTTACTGTTGCTGTCTTATCACAATAAAGTCTATATTAATAAGTATTTTTGTAGACTTAATTCATTTTCCTTGTCAAGTATAAGATGAATAAATATACAGTATTGTAACTGTCACTTAGATCAAGAAGTAAATCCTTTTCAGTAACCCAGAATCCCTGCCCCCCCATCTCCATGTGCCCTATCCTGATCGTAATACTCTGCCTTCTAATTTTGTGACTTCCAACCTGACTTTCATGAACATTTCCTTGCTCTTCTCTCTATAGTTTTACTTCTTTGTATGCATCCCTAAGTGTTATTCTTCAGATTTGCTTGTGTTTGAACTTTGTATAGTGGTACTCCGTATTTTGCCTTTTTTTTTTTTTTTTCCTGTCAGCATTATGTTGGAGATTCATTCTTGTGCTATGTGGGTGGTATTCCACTGAAGGAATATACAGCAACTTACCCATTCTATAGTTGATGGACAAGTGGATTATTTGATTTTTGGCTAATATGAACAATGACCATTTTTGTTCATCTTTTCTGGGTGTTCTTTAGGACAAACATCAAGGAGTGGGCTTGCTGTCAAAGGGTATGTTAAATTTCAGCTTTACTAGATAACTTCTTTTTTCAAAGTGGTTTCCCAATATACGCTTAACTGGCAGTTTGTGCGAGTTCCTGTTGCTCCACATCTTCATGAATACTTAAATGTGTTTCTGTATAGTTCTGGTGAAAAAAAACAGGCGGATGAAAAAAACCCTATCCAGTTCTTCAAATTTGAATTTATGTTTTAGAGAAATCACTTCCTAGAGGTAAAGTAATAGAAATAATAAAAGAGTGCTTGGATTGTGCAGATTGTTCACATAAATTATCTCATGTATGTAGAAAGAAAGAAAGTATAGTCGCTCAGTCGTGTCCGACTCTGCGACCCCATGGACTGTGCCTACCAGGTTCCTTCATCCATGGGATTTTCTAGGCAAGAGTGGGTTGCCATTTCCTTCTACAGGAGATCTTCCCAACCCAGGGACTGAACCCGGGTCTCCCGCACTGTAGTCAGATTTTACCGTCTGAGCCACCAGGGAAGTCTATGTATGTAATCCTCAGAAAATTCCAAAGCAGTAGTTCTTTTACTAGTCCCATTTTACAGATAAGAAAAATGAAGTTCAGAAATAAATAACCAAGTTATTTAACTAGAAATGGCCTATTAAAGACACAAATATAGATGTTTGCCCTTAAAAGTCCAAGCTCATGGTTGTCATACTTTTAATTCCTTTTCCCTCTTTTCAAAATACTGGTGTGGCTTTGGAAACATGCTTGAAAAATGGGGTAACCTTTGTGACCTTAGTAAGATTTTTGAGAGAATATACACACACAAAAATGACGAAACTGGGTTATTGCAATTATTTGTGACCAACTGAAAATTCTGAGTGGCTGAGCCATAACTTCCGTGGTAAAGTTTTTGCCCTCTACTCAAAAAAGAAATGTGCTAATATTATGTTGTAAACTTCCAAGTTTGGGCAAGCTGAATGACCAACGGAAAACAAAGCCCCTTACCATCAGCCATCATTACTGGATCCCTGAAATGGTGATGTTGCAGCCTGAACTCTGTTTTCCCTTTTGTTACTCTAAAATTTTCTTACCATGTCATTAAAAAATTAATGAGAACAACGTCATAATTTTAAATCAGAGTTACTTTGTGAACCATAAAGTACTGTAAAAAAATACTAAATTGTATTCAGTGGAAAGGACATGATTATGTCACTCCAAGGAAAATTGTGTGACTTAGTGCGGCCCATCTGCGCTTAGATAGGATTGTTAGAAGGATGGATTCTGGAATTCTGTCAGTGACGTTCCAGTGGAAACAGCCTCTACAGATGTCTGGCTGCCCTAGATGTTTTTCTTACCAAGGAACTAGCTAATAAATGTTCATTTGCATTATTCGGCCTGTTGGGAAAAAGACTAGTGTATAAAATGTAAAAAGCGCACATTCTTAAGTCAGGCAACCCTGAGAATGGGTTGAGCGGAGGGAGGGCTGGCCTCAGCATTGGTTATGTGAACGTAGTCCAGACTGACTTCGGGAACAAGCGCTTAATTCTGAGCTGGCTGCAGGCTCGGCGACTGCCAACTCCTGCTCCAGGCCACCAAGCTTCTATTTCTCTGCGCTTATGTCAGGGTGTCCGTCTTAGGGTAGGTTCTTCTCGGCGGGCCCCTTCCACAAGAGACTCTGTTTATTAGAAGACAGGGAGGGAAGAGAGGGTAGTAACTTCCTCGTTTGTTGAATGGTTGCTTCGACTTCCGCACATTATCCAAAGAAGCGGTGTTGGAGCTGCAGAATTGGAGCTCCGCCCCGAGCCTGGCCACGCCCCGAACTTCCGGATTTTGGCACAAACAACTCTCCACCCAGAACTCCTGCCCCACGGTTTGATCCTCCATACGCTATTTTCTCTCAGTCGGTCACAAGCCGTTTCCGGCCCCGCCACCGGAAGCTGGAGCGGCTGAAACCGCAACTCCGAGGCAGATGCAAAGACAGGTTTAAGTGAAGTCTCGCGACGTTTCCTCAACTCTCACGTAGAAGTGATGGGAGAGGCTTCGGGGCACCGCCCCAGTTTTTACGTCACCGCGGAGTCACGCCCTTAGGCGTTCGTTTGCGCGCTTGCGCGTGCTGCGCACGCGCATTAGCCTTCCCTCCGCCCCCGCGCGGGCTTCCCTCTGGCCAGTCGCGCGTGGGCTGAGGCCCTGGGCGGGCGTTGCGAAGGCTTGTTTGCCAAAGCGCGGTCCCCGCCGCAGTTCGGAGTTCCCTTCTTCAGGGGAGTTGCGAGGGGGAGGGTGTAGCCCCCCTACCTAGGGTAAATGGCCTGTCGCATGGGCTGCTAAGGGCAGGCTGGGGAGCACGGGGGCCGGGGCCGCGACCATGAACTCACCTGTGGATCCTGGCGCTAGGCAGGCGCTGAAGAAGAAGCCGCCAGAGCGGACGCCCGAGGTAAGGCCAGCTGACCCGTCGAGCCTCCCTCTGTCCAACGGACAGCTTCCCTCTGTCGGTCTGAAAGTTGCGGCGACTGTCCCTTGCCAGAGCCTCGCACCTGCTTGCCAGGCTATCTGTTCTCTGCGTTCCCGGTCCTAAACCGGGCCCTTCTCGCGGGCGGGTGACGGCCGTCTTTCCTTCTCGAAAAGCTGCTTTCCCCGCACACCCGGTACTTGGCCGGTGACTTCCCAGTGTTTTCGATAAGAAAGCACCATTACTAAATCGTATTTTTTCAGGGTAAAATGCCGGTTCTCGGAGTGAGATTGTCCCGTAACTAGGTAGACTATGAAAAGGAGGTGGAAGTTGTAAGTGAAATGTATCTGCCGTGTCATTAAAATAACAAAGAGAAAACCCCAAATCTCTGTTACTTAAAGTTTAATAATTTCTCTTAAAGTTACCGTATAGGCACTTTAAATACTGTTCAGTTGCCTGAACGATCAAGTTTTCAACATCAGTTTAAAACTTTGCGTCCAGTTCAGGTGATGAATTCTAGTGGAGAATTCTGCGTATTTAAAGATCAGTTCAGGAGGTAATTTTTCAGACTGTGTCATTGACAAATTTTACAGTATTTTGTGCTTGGATCCAAAACCTGCTTTATTGAGTTAGCAGTAATGGCATCAGCTTAAATAGTTTTCATTTGACCTGCAGGCTAGTTTTCAGGCAAATAACTAAAACCTGTTAACCTTGCCGGTCGGTGTAGAGTGCTTAGGGGGCGAGGTGAGGTTTTCCTTGGTTTGGAGAAATTTCCATAATAAGTGCTATGTTTCTTAAACCAAAAAGCAAAAACAATGTTGTGAATGTATTGTTGGATTGTATTGTGTGTAATTGAAATAAATGAAAGAAAGTGCTTTGGGTTAGTTCTTCTGAATTCACTTTTGTGTTTTTCAGGTTTATATGTTTTGCATAGTAGATCTCAGTAATTTGGACTGACCTTTTGTGACATGACAGTCAAACTGTAATTTTAGCTGATGGATCAGACTTTGTTGTTGGAGATCCTGATCTTTGCATAGAAACAAAGCAAATTCTACCACTTTCCACAGCCCTCTTTTTACGACTTGAATTTGTAATTCTAGGTGTCTTAGTTTCCCTGATAGTTCTTGAGGTCATTGTGAGTTAATTGAAAGCGTTCATTTTGAACAGGTGAACCTACCATAGTTTCTATATCATTAGAAAGTATCAAGCAGCTTCAGCTGCATGCAACAAATTCTGGTAAATTTTCTTTTCCTTTTTATTCTGTTAAAAATATTTTCTGATTTTCCTTGTTAACCTGTCATTTAAAAGTGGACATTTAATTTTCAAATGCATGAAGTTTCTAAAGTATCTTTGATAGTAAAACTTTCTTCTGTCTTCTCATTCACCCTCTGTGCTTTTTCAGTCTTCTAACTTTTTTGAGGCTTTCAGTGGCTCAGTCAGATCTCTTTTGGTAACTGTCACATTGCACTTGAAAATAAGTGGGTTATTTTTCACATACATTTTGATATTGATTTCTAACATAATTCCACAATGATAAGAGAGCATGTTAATGGGAAAATCCTAATTCTCTTTATTAACAAAATTACCTAGTTTGCTTATTTTTGAGCCTTAGGAAATTTTCTGAACTGTTCACAAAGTTATGTTGGCTAGTGTTTGCTGTGTTAAGTACTTCATCTTGTTTTACTGAAACAGCAGCATTGTTTAAGGGAATGAATGCTGAAACAGCTGCCCACAGTACACAGACTGGAGCTCTGACATCTAGCAGCATGTAACATGTTAACTGCTTGATTCATTGGCCGTGCTTTTTGAACTATTTTTATTTATTTATGGCCACACCATGTGACTTGTGGGATCTTAGTTCCCTGACCAGGGATTGAACCCTGGCCCTTAGCAGGAAAAGTGTAGAGTCCTAAGGGAAGTCCCATGTTTGGCAGTGCTTTTAATTGAGTGTAGAATTTGTTTGGGGTGGGGGTGCACAGAAGTATCAATAAAGAAGTGATAAAATTTGTGATAAATAATTTGATGAAATTCTCACAGGGTCATTTCTGCTTTCATAAGTTCCTTATTCTTTTTAGTGGACTGTTAAGCATCTGTAATAAATATATTCAGCAGTTATTGAAAGCTTACCAGTTCAAGGCATTATTTTGTGCACTAGGGTGTATCAGTGAACTAAACAGGCCTACCCTGCTGGAGTTTTTATTAATATTCTAACTGAAGAGGGAGGGAGATGGACAGATAAATATAGGAAACAAGTATGCTACATAATATGTTAGCTGATAATTGCAAATTTTAAAAAGATCAGGATAAAGGAATTGGAAGAAATGGACAAGGACTGTGTGCAGTTTAAGGTAGTTGGTGTCTTGATTGAGATGAATTTTTATTAAAGCTTTGATTCATGTGATAGAATTAGCCGTAGGGATATATTGGGACATAGCTTTCCAAGTAGAATAGTCATTGCAAAGGTCTTTAAATGAAAGAGTGTTTGGTGCATTCAAGGAATAGCAAGGAGCTCTAAGTGACTAGTGCAGAGTGGTAAGAGATGAAGTCAGAGAGGCAATGGTGATGTAAGATGGAACTTATCATGCAGGACTCTTAATTGTATATTTTTTAATTTTATTTTGAATGAAAAAGAGTTCTGTTTTCCACCAAAATGTTTTGAAGCAGAGGAGCAATGTAATCCTACTTTTTAATGCATCCCCTGGCTGCTTGCTGGGTTGAAAATAGACTGGGAGCGAGGATAGAAAGAAACAGGAACATCAGTTAGAGGTTATCTAAAGCAGGGAAGAGATGATCATAGCTCAGACTAAAGGATAATAATGCTGGTGGTGAGCAGTAGTCAATTATGGAAATATTTTGAAGGTTTAGCAGACATGATTTGCTAATGGATTGGATTTGTGCTTTGAGGGAAAGGAAAGCCATCAAGCATGATTTCAAAGTTTTTGGCTAGAATAACTGGAGTGTTGGAGTTAACAATCAGAGAGTTTGAGCTGTGTCAAAGAGCCCGGGAAAGCTGCAGGATGAGTAGTTTGGGGAACGGGAATGGATCAGAAATTCAGTTTTGAACATGTCACATTTGAATTGTCTGTTAGAAATGTTGAGTAAGGAGTCGCATATACAGTTTATAGTTATTTCTAAAGAGAAGGCTGGGCTGCAAATAGAAGCTTTATAGTTATTAGCTTAAGGATAATGTTTAAAGTCATGAGACTAAATGAAATTGCCAAAGTGGTGAGCGTACATGAGGACCAAAGACAGTGCCCTGGGAGACTTGGTCATTACAAGGCCAGTGAGAAGAGCAGAGACCAGCAAAGGAGAATGCGTGGGAGCCAACAGTGCAGCCAAAGAAAAACGAGGATTGAGTGGTGATGTCTTGGAAGCTAAGTCAAGAAAATATGTAATAGAAGGGGTAAAATGCATTCATTCAGCTTTTTTTCCTTGAATACCTACTGGGTACAAAGCATTATGAAAAATATACAAATAGATTAAGAATCAGTGTCTTAGAATCTTGTAATCAGATGTTTGCATCATATAATTCATGAATAAAGAATTCTTCTGTTTGTTTCTGGGACAGAATTAATGGTTCCTTTATTTTGAACCATCTGTTGTCCTTACATGAAACTATCAACTCAAGCATAATCCTAGTGAGCCAGACACTGAGAATGGGAAGTTTTGTGAAGAATGCCATTTAGAACCGTGTTCTAAAGCAGTTTTACTTTTCTGGCCAGCTCTCCTGCTTTGTAGATTCACCCTCCATAGCACATGGGCTTTCCTGAGCTAGTCCTCTGATTTCCTTTTGCACTTTACAAAGGTTTGTTTTTTTTTTTTTTTTAATGGGAAATTTTAGGCTTAACTACTCCATGGGAAGCTTAGTGCTCTGAAGCAACGAAAGCTGTTAAGGTACTCATTTTGAGTCCTTATACCAAAATTAAAGACACCACAGTCAAAATTGAGACCCTGAATTTGCGTTTCTCTCAACTCCGTTCATATTCAATGCCGTTCTTTCTCTGTAATCTTTCTTTTCTACCTCAGCGTGAGCAGAGTATTTCTCTTATATTTCCATCTCTAACTGCTTAATACCATGCTTCGCACATATTAAACGATCAATATGTTAAACAGAACAAAATTAAGAATTATTTAAGACCTCATTTTAAAATATAATACTTTCTATTCATTAGAACTGCTGATTTTGTACACCTGGGTGGTCTCAATCAGCAATGTGACTTCTGTTAATTTTTAATAGGTTGACACATAAGTCTGTCACATCTTACCACCTTTCATGTGCTTCAGATTCATTATATAACTACTAAATTGTCTTCTAGGTTCTTAAATCACTTGTCTGAAATAGAAACCATCATCATTCTTACTTTTTAATATTCTTCTGGTTGACTGCCTCAGTTTCCCAGTTCAGAATTAGTGTCTTTACTCAATTTCCCCTGCTGTCCTCTTTTCTGTATCTAACTTGTCACTAAACCTTGTTGATTTTACATCTTGAGAGTCTCTCACTTCCTGTCCAGCTCAACTATCCTAGTTCACACTTTTATCATTTCACCCCTGAATTTTTGAGTCATTTTACTTATTGTCATATTTGGTTAGAGTGATCTTCCTAGTACTGAGATCTGATCATCTTCTATTCTTGCTCAGAGTTATTTCCCATTACCTAGATAGTTTAGCAGTATAAATTGTCATCCAAATTATTTTTGAGAATGAGAAGAGGTGGGTTAGTATTTACACCTGGAAAACAGATGAAAGAAGTCATTTGTCTCCAGCAAACTGAGATGTTTGGTTACCTCATGCAGATGAAAACATTAATTTATCCATTCAGTAAGCAGATATGTTAGAATACTCAAAGCCAAGGTTGTAGGGAGAAATTAGACATGGTCCCTATTCTTCAGTGATTTAGGAGACAGACAAGACATTAGTAAAACGTTAAGATTACTGGTGACGAAGATGTGAATAGGGCACTTTACAGCTGCAAGTGAGAAAAGGAAAGTCTCCTTGGAGGACCTTTAAATTAAACCCATAATACTGTGAATAGCTTTCTAGATGATATCCAGGAGGGAGGTCATTCCAGGCAGAGGGCAGCAGGAGCAAAGGCACTAATGGTGACAAGCCAGGTACACTTGTAGAACAAGTAGCCAGTCTGAGAGCGTGCATTCCCAGTGGGGATGGTGTCATTCCCAGTGGGACAAAAATTGGGTCTTTGAGGGGAATGGAAAAAAAACCAAACTTAGATCTATGGTATGTGTAGTAATATTACACGAAACTCATCGTTACTGGACAATGTCTTGTTCCTTAACGTTTAGTTGGAGATGGGGTGGCAATTAAGAAAAATACTCTTTGGAGAGATGTGATAATGAAGAAAGGTCGCAAAACACTGGACTAGTGTATGGTGTTTTGTGTGCATAAGGAGATGATGCGTGGTGTTGGGTGTTAAATGTTGGAGCTGGTTATAATAGCAGGGTTGGATCATTTCAGGGATTTGGACTGGATGTTGTAAATAAAGAACTGTTGGAGGGTTTAACAGCTATTTAGCCCAGAAATAGGGTCACTTTTACAAAGATTACTCTGTGGGCATTGTTGAAGGTGTAGGTGGAGCCAGGGGATGGGTTAAGAAGCGGTACAGGCTGGCCACGCTAGAGGCAGGTGGTTTTCAGTAGGATGAACAAACAACATTTTGTCCACACCAGAGTATTTTTCAATGTGAAAGGCAAGACTGTTAATGATTATATCAGGATAACTGGGAAATCAGGAGATGTGGATCTAGTTTTAGGAAACAAATGCAATAGTTTAGGAGTGAAATAAGGTAGCAGAATATGACATAGTGGAATAGTGAAGTAGAGTTGTCTCAACATGCTCATTGATTGAAATGGGAGTTTGTACATCCTGCCAGACTTTTTTTTATTTAGTCTTTGAAATTGACTATAATACATATGGGGGCTTCCCTGGTGGCTCAGTGGTAAAGAATCTGCCTGCCAATGCAGGAGACATGGGGTTAGTCCTTGCACTGGAAAGATTCCCTGGAGAAAGAAATGGCAGCCCACTCCATTGTTCTTGAGTGGGAAATCCCATGGAGAAAGGAACCTGGCTGGCTACAATCCTTGGGTTCACAAAAGTCAGACATGGCTTAGCAACTAAACAACAACATAATACACATACAGTAAATTCCACATGCTTTCAAGTGTATAGCCAGCTTAATTTTCACAAATATATTTAGGTACCCTCCAAATCATTATTATAGAATATTACCAGCACTCCAGAAAACTCCCCCTTTTCCTCTCCCACTCAGTACCTTTTCCCAAAGGAAACTGTTCTTATATCTTTCGCCATGAAAGATGTTTTTGCATTCATTTGAGTGGAATCATACAGTGTGTATTCTTTCCAGTGACCAAGAGAACTAGGAAACTATCTTGGTTCTTTGCATTTTAATCTCTGGGCTGGACTTTGAACCTCCTATCTTGGCTTTTCTTGGTCTTCGTCTGCTTATCCTTTATACCTTGACTCACCTGACCCTTTTTGGAATGGCCACCTCATTCTTTCCAACCCTACTCTTGCGGCAACTGCCTCAAACTTCAGATGCTGCACTTCAGGCCAAGAGACACTCTGTCTTTATGTTCCTTTAAACTGCAGTAGCTCTGGGGCAAATGTGGCAAACTTTTCTGTCTTTTGCTTGTTGGGACAGACTTGGATTGGGTCTGTTCAGAGCAAAGCAGAAGTTCAGATAATTTCTTAGTTTCTCATTTGGGTAACTGTGTATAATAGCACATTATTAAAAGGCAGAATTAGGGTAGGAAGAGAATTCAGTTGGCACCCCACTCCAGTACTCTTGCCTGGAAAATCCCATGGATTGAGGAACCTGGCGGGCTACAGTCCATGGGGTCGCTAAGAGTCAGACATGACTGAGCGACTTCACTTTCACTTTTCACTTTTCACTTTCATGCATTGGAGAAGGAAATGGCAACCCACTCCAGTGTTCTTGCCTGGAGAGTCCCAGGGACGGGGGAGCCTGGTGGGCTGCCGTCTGTGGGGTCGCACAGAGTCGGACACGACTGAAGCGACTTAGCAGCAACAGGGGACACAGAGATGTTCAGAAAGCATTTGGAGCTTCAGATCAAACCGGCTAATGGTCTGAGTTGGTCTGAGAGTCTACAGCTTATGAGTCATAGGTGAAGTCGACTGAGAAAAGGAGGACAGACTCTTGAGTGCTCTGATTTTAAAAGGATGAGGGAAGAAAAAGAAAACTGCCAAAGATAATGAAAAGAAAGTGTTTTTAGAGGTAGGAGAAGAACTTAGAGGAAGACATTTCATAAAGAAATCCCTAATTATTAACATCAGGTACTATAGAGAATTCGAGAAAGGTGAAGGCTCCTATATTCTTCAGGTTGCTTCCATCAGAATGCTTTCAGTGGACTGAATACAGAGCCTGACTGCAGTGGATTAGAGAATAAGACCCAAGAAAGTGAAGGCTGCAAGTTCATGAATTTGGCTCTGATGGGAATGGGAAAGATGTAGAGTCCTCCATTATCTTCTGCCTTGGACTCTAGCCTTATCATCCCACACCCCCAAACACTCACCCTTTTTCTTTTTTTTTTGGAGTTACTTGAGTTTATTTTTATTTATTTTTAATTGGAGGATAATTGCTTTACAATATAGTGTTAGTTTCTGCCATACATCAACATGAATCAGCTATAGGCATATACACATGTCTGCTCCCTATTGAACCTCTCTCACCTCCCACCCCATCCCACCCCTCTAGGTAGTCGCAGAGCACCAAGTTTGAGCTCCCTTCGTCATATAGCAAATTCCCACCAGCTCCAGCTGTCTGTTTTACATATGGTAATGTGGATGTTTCAGGGCTAATTTCTTTATTCGTCTCCCTCTCCTTCTCCTACTGTGTTCACACGTCTGTTTTCTGTGCTGGGTCTCCGTTGCTGCCCTGCAAATAGGTTCATCAGTACCATCTTTCTAGAGTTCATTTATGTGCATAATACGGTATTTGTTTTTCTCTGACTTCATTCACTCTGTATAAATAGTCTCTAGGTTCATCCACATGGTTAGAACTGATTCAAATGCATTCCTTTTTATGGCTGAGTAATATTCCATGTGTATGTGTACCACAACTTCTTTATCCATTCTTCTGTAAGTGGACATCTAGGTTGCTTCCATGACCTAGCTATTGTTAATAGTGCTACAGTGAACACTGGGGTACATGTGTCTTTTTCAGTATGGTTTCTTCAGGGTATATGCTCACTAGTGAAATTCTTGGGTCATATGGTAGTTTTATTCCTAGTTTTTTAAAAGGAATTTCCATATTCTTCTCCATAGTGGCTGTATCAATTTACATTCCCACCAACAGTGCAAGAGGGTACCCTTTTCTCCACACCCTCTCCAGCATTTATTGTTTGTAGATTTTTTTGATCATGGCCATTCTGACTGGTATGAGGTGAAAACCTCATTGTGGTTTTGATTTGCATTTCTCTAGTAATGAGTGATGTTGAGCATCTTTTCATGTGTTTCTTAGCCATCTACATGTCTTCTTTGGAGAAATGTCTGTTCAGGTCTTCTGCCCACTTCTGATTGGGTTCAAACTATGCATACATACACTACTGTGTATAAAATAGACAACTAGTGAGAATCTCCTGTATGGTACAAGGAACTCCGTGCTCCGTCGTGACCTTAGGTTTACACAGTAGTGTGTATGTGTCAGTTTAAACGTAGGAGTGCATGTGTGTCAATTCCAGTCTTCAATTCGTCCCACACCCGCCCTGCTCCCCTTCCTCCTGTAGGTAAGTTCTCTACATCTGTGTCTCTATTTCTTATTTGCAAATAAGTTCATCTGTACTATTTATCTAGATTCCACATACAAGTGATATTATACAATATTTGTTTCTCTCTTTCTGACTTCACTCTTTATAACAGTCTCTAGATCCAGCCACGTCTCTGCAAACAGCACTGTTTTGTCCCTTTATATGGCTGAGTAATATTTCATTGTATATATACACTACATACTCTTTATCCATTCCTCTGTTGATGGATGTTTAGGTTGCATCCATGTCCTGGCCAGTCTGAATAGTGCTGCAGTGAACATTGGGGTATATGTATCATTTTGAATTATGGTTTTCCCCAGGTATATGCCCAGGAGTGGGATTGCTGGGACACATGATAGCTCTGTTTTTATTTTAAGGAAACTTTGTACTGTTCTCTATAGTAGCTGTACCGTTTTACATTCCCACCAACAGTGTAGGAGGATTCTCTTCTCTCCACACCCTTTCCAGCATTTATTGTTTGTAGATTTTTTTATGATGACCATTCTGACCAGTGTGAGGTGATACCTTATTGTAGTTTAGATCAATTGAACAGAATAGAAAGCCCAGAAGTAAACCCATGCACCTGTGGTCACCTGATCTATGACAGACGAGGCAAGAATATACAATGGAGAGAAGACAGTCTCTTCAGTAAGTGATATTGGGAAAACTGGACAGTTCAGTTTACTCGCTCAGTCATGTCTGACCCTTTGTGACCTCATAGACTGCAGCACGCCAGGCTTCACTATCCATCACCAACTCCTGGAGCTTGCTCAAACTCATGTCCATTGAGTCCGTGATGCCATCCAACCATCTCATCCTCTGTTATCCCCTTCTCCTGCCTTCAATCTTTCCCAGCATAGGGTCTTTTTCAGTGAGTCAGTTCTTCACATCAGATGGCCTTAAGTATTGGAGCTTCGGCATCAGTTCCTCCAATGAATATTCACAGTTGATTTCCTTTAGACTGGTTTGATCTCCTTACAGTCCAAGGGACTCTCAAGAGTGTTCTCCAACACCACAGTACAAAAGCATCAATTCTTTGGCGCTCAGCTTTCCTTATGGTCCAACTCTCACATCCATACATGACTACTGGGAAAACCATAGCTTTGACTATATGGACCTTCGTTGGTAAAGTAATGTCTCTGCTTTTTAATATGCTGTCTAGGTTTGTCATAGCTTTTCTTCCAAGGAGCAAGCATCTTTTAATTTCACAGCTACATGTAAGAGAATGGAATTAGAACACCTGGGGAGGGAGATGTGAGGGAGGTTCAAAAGGGAAGGTATGTATGTATACCTATGAGTGTTGAGGTTTGACAGAAAACAACAAAATTATGTAAAGTAATTATCTTTCAATTAAAAAAAAATTAGAACACTCCCTAACACCATACACAAAAATAAACTCAGAATGGATTAAAGACTTAAATGTGAGTCCAGACACTACAAAGCTCTTAGAGGAAAACATAGGTAAAGCACTCTTTGACATAAATCGCAGCAAGATCTTTTTTTGACTCACCTCCTAGAGTAATGAAAATAAAAACAAAAATAAACAATTGGGACCTTGTTAAACTTAAAAGCTTTTGCAAGCAAAGGAAACCATAAATGAGGTGAAAAAGACAACCCTCAGAATGGGAGAAAATATTTGCAAATGAGTTGACTGACAAAGGACTAATCTCCAAAATATATAAACAGCTTATGCAACTCAATTAAAAAAAAAAAAAACCCAATGAAAAAAATGGGCAGAAGGCTTAAAGAGACTTATCTCCACAGAAGACACACAGATGGCCAACAAACATGAAAAGATGGTCAGCGTCACTCATTATCAGAGAAATGTGAGTGTCATAACACAGTATTTTTCAACCTGGGCTACGTATGTTTCTCAACCTAGGGAATTGTTTTTTTTTTAATAATGCTGAGGCCCATCTCATTTCTTGAATTAAAATCTGGAATGGAGTGTCAAGCATTGGTATTTATAGAAGTAATTCTATACTCCTTAAGTAATTATGATATATGGATAGCGGTTAGAAACATTGTCCATTGTGCCATTTTCCCCAGTCTCTGTGCTTTTATGTAGGATGGAAAAGTGTTTACAGTCATGGAATTTTGCATTTAAACAAGCCTACTTCAGATCTGGGCTATAGCACTGAGAATTTTAGTGACCTTGGAAAAGTTACCTAATTTTAAGATTGAATATCTTTTGGGGATTGTTATGTGGACTAAATGAGATATGTAAAGTTTTGCTGCCCAATGAACTGTAGCCCCACCAGGCTCCTCTGTCCATGGAATTCTTCAAGCAAGAATACTTGAGTGAGTAGCCATTCCCTTCTCCAGGGGATCTTCCTGACCCAGAGATCCAACCCGGGTCACCTGTGTTTCAGGTGGATTCCTTACCTTGTGAGCCACCAGGGAAGCCCCAAAGTATTTAACAAAGTGCCAATCATAATGAACCCTCAGTAATAGCCGTACATGCTAGTCTGCTATTTCCTTTGTCTTGAACACCATCCTCTCACTTCACAAATGCAGCCGCCTCACTGAAATCTGATCTCCCATTCCTTCTCTGTGTCCCTTCCTGTCTCAGCAATTACTGTTCTGTGTTAGGATTGCTGGCTTGTTCTCCCTGGCTGGATTGTAAGCGTCTTGAAGACAGTGACTGTATCTTTATCTCCCAGTTCCATCATGCAATACTTGTTACGTGGTAGGTAACCAAATATTTGTAGAGTGAATGACTCTAAAAAGGAAAAGAATCTGACCAATACTGTTTCGTGTTTTTCTAGTAGTAATTTCTGTTGGTCTGATATTTGAAGTGCTGGGGAAAAAAGATTGAATTTGGCACAGAGCAAAATTTGCTGTTAATCTTCTCCTGCTAAGTCACTTCAGTTGTGTCCAACTCTTTGAGACCCTATAGATGGCAGCTCACCAGGCTCCCCCGTCCCTGGGATTCTCCAGGCAAGAACACTGGAGTGGGTTGCCATTTCCTTCTCCAAATCTTCTCCTAGTAAGATGTAAATAATGTACAGTGACCATAAAGAAACTATGTGTTTTACCTGGCAGCTCTTCACAGACAATTCAGATAGAGGAACTTAAGTCATACTTTGAAAGAGGAACTTCTTTTTTATACGGCTTTAAAACACATTTGCAGCTTTACCTGCAGTGCCAGTTTTAACTTTTCATGTGTTTTTAAGCATATGACTTTAAACTTTTGTTGGGCAAATATTTCATGCTCAGCTAGATGTTAATGTAATTGCCTATTTACAATCCAGAAAATCATTTTATAAAAAATCTAGCTTGTTTGTGTTACCAAAATTTAAAGAGGGGGCTTGGACTGAAAGAATATAAAATTTAGTGTTCTTGTGATTATTTATTAAATCTTTTTCATAATTTAGAATAATGGTCTTTAAATGTACATTTTAGGGTTTTTTTTCCTTCTGAATTAGCAAAAGAGCACCATTGTACTCAAAATTTTTGAGGGAGTCACTGTGTGCACCCTTAAGGGTGGCAGAACAAGGATTCTCTTGTGCTTTTCTACAGCAGGTGCACATTTAGAGAGCTCCTTGGAAAGCAAGAGCTTATTTATGCAACTGGGGCCCTCTGACCTTCATTTGTAAAGTAAACTGTATAGAAAGGGAATACTAGACCCAGATGGGGCTTTTATTGGATAATTGGTGTTCCAAGACACCTCATATATGTATTGGAGATTCCCAACTTGAGAAAAAAGCAAAAACAATAACAACTCTGGCCATTCAGTAGTTTTGACACCATAAAATCATGGTTTTGAGTGATAAGGAGCTTCTCTGAGAGAGAATTCTGCAGAGCAGTAGCAGCCAGGCGTGGTGAACTTGACTCTATGACAAAGTCATGTTCTTGGATGTACAGTTGTGAGCTCTGTAACATTGTAGTTGCCTTTTGGCTTTACCTTGAACTAGTGCAGTCCATGGGGTCGCTAGAGTCGGACATGACTGAGCGACTTCACTTTCACTTTTCACTTTCGTGCACTGGAGAAGGAAATGGCAACCCACTCCAGTGTTCTTGCCTGGAGAATCCCAGGGACGGGAAGCCTGGTGGGCTGCCGTCTATGGGGTCTCACAGAGTCGGACACGACTGAAGTGACTTAGCAGCAGCAGCAGCTAGTGTCAGAGAAGGCAATGGCACCCCACTCCAGTACTCTTGCCTGGAAGATCCCATGAATGGAGGAGCCTTGGTAGACTGCAGTCCATGGGGTCGCTGAGGGTTGGACACGACTGAGTGACGTCACTTTCACTTTTCACTGTCATGCATTGGAGAAGGAAATGGCAACCCACTCCGGTGTTCTTGCCTGGAGAATCCCAGGGACGGCGGAGCCTGGTGGGCTGCCGTCTCTGGGGTCGCACAGAATCGGACACAACTGAAGTGACTTAGCAGCTGGTGTAAACTGAGATCTGGCTTAGATGAAAACTGAAGGAGCCCCTTCATTGTTAAGAACTTGAGGTTGCGAAGACATAAGCAGCCCTTGTTTGATGTTCTCCATTATTTGCCCCAAACTGAAACTTTGGCAGCTTTGACATGAGGCAGAGACCCGTGGGACTTGGTGGACAGGGCACTTAGTACATAGCAGAAGTAGCAGCACCACCTAGCAAGTATTTGTGAATGTACGTATATATGATTTCCAAAAATACCTTGGCTGATGGTTCAAGAGCTGGTGAAGTGGGTCACATACAGATAAAGGAACTAAACTTGAGAGAGGTAAAATGTCTTGCTCAGGGTCACATGAGTCATCATTTACTTCCTTCATCCAGTAGTGCCCCAGTGCTTTTCTTTATCAGTGAACTTTAGGTTACATTTTAAGCGTTGATCTTGTTTGTTTGTTTTTTATTGATATCTATAGAGAGCCTGATATTTTCCTAAATAAATGCCTCTTATTTAATCTTGCCTGTACTGTATGAAGTATAATATTTTAAGGTGCCTATGTCTATTTAAGTGTATATTTCTCAAGTTTTATGTAGAATGAAAACAGATGTGTTTGTTACATGATTTTTTTAATATACCATTCTGTTTTATAACTTGTTTTCAGAAGTTGATAGTCTATTCTAGGTTGGTTTCTTAAGAGCATTCAACTTATACAAGAAGACTTTATCATAAAGAAGAGTTCATAAGTGTTACAAGTGCCAACTGAAGTTTGGATTACTTATGAGCTCCTCAGATGACTCTCTGAGGCAGAGTTGAATGCATACATTATTGTAGAAGACTTCCTAATGAATGTTTGTGTGATATGTATTTTTCAAGTCCTGTTTTTAAGTGCTAGGAATAAAAGGTTCTTAGAGGGGGAGATAGACAAGTACACAGACAATTAAAATAGAGTCTGGTTAAGTACTCTGACAGTTGCACGTATCAGATGCTCAGGAGTTTGTAGGAGGGCTGTTGGGGGAGAGGAGTAAAGACTAAGCACATGCCATTCAAATTGTTTTAGAAAAGGAACCCTGACTTGAGTGTAAATTAGAATATATAAAAGTTAGGTAGAGAAGGAACTGTATGTTTTCCTAGAAAAGGGAGCAGCATTTTCCAAGGCCGCAGATGAGCTTGGTATGAACATGCACATTGCCTGTGTAGCTAGAATATTGGGACAAGACTAAGTAGTAAATAGATGAGGCTGGAGGCGTGGTCAGGATTCAGAACATGAGGGACTGTGTTCTCCTTGTTAAGTTTGTGTTTTCTTTTCAGAAAGATCACTCTGGTAGCACTGTGAAGAATGGATTATAGGGTGCCAGACTAGAGGCAAGAAGGCTGTTTTCTGTTGTGAATGAAAGTTGCTCAGTCGTGTCCGACTCTCTATGACCCCATGGACTGTGGCCTGCCAGACTCCCCAGTCTGTGGAATTCTTTAGGCCAGAATACTGGAGTGGGTTGCCATTTTCTTCTCCAGGGGAATCTTCCCAACCCAGGGATTGAACCCAGGTCTCTTGCATTGCAGGTGAATTCTTTACCGTCTGAGCC
Organism: Bison bison bison; assembly: GCF_000754665.1. Taxonomy (NCBI): domain Eukaryota; kingdom Metazoa; phylum Chordata; class Mammalia; order Artiodactyla; family Bovidae; genus Bison; species Bison bison. The sequence goes on along the minus strand of NW_011495051.1, from coordinate 175,389 downwards.
ACCAGGAAAGCCCAGGAATACTGGAGTGGGTAGCCTCTCCCTTCTCCCACAGATCTTCCTGACCTCAGGGTCTCCTGCATTTCTGGTGGATTCTTTACCAGCTGAGCTACCAGGGAAGCCCAGACTGTGCTCACTGAGGTTGGAACTCAGGACCTTCACATTATGAGACTGAGTGCTGCCTTCTGTTCTAAGAAGGCAGATAAACATTTGATGATGTATAAACATGGACTGTAGCCCACCAGGCTCCTCTGTCCATGGAATTCTCCAGGAAAGAATACTGGAGTGGGTAGCCATTCCTTTCTCCAGGGAATTTTCCTGACCCAGGGATCAAACCTGGGTCTGCAGCACTGCAAGCAGACTCCTTATTGTCTGAGCCACCAGGGAAGGACTCTCTAACTTGCTTCAGCTGAGATGGTGAACAGAGATGTTCTCACATGAGCTGTTGAAGGTGAGTACTGTCACCTAAATCAGGGAACCTAGGAGCAAGACACAGCTAGGGGATAGATAATCAGTTTAGCTTTGGATATATTGCATTTGAGATGCTGAGGGGTCACCAGGTGACAGTGTTCAGTGAGCAGTAGAAAGTGTAGGCAGTTTATTCCTTCCATCCATTTATTAGCTGATGCTCTGTTTGGAAGAACTTTTCCTACTTTACATTCTCCTCCTCCTCCTCCTGAGAACTTTGGCATGATCCAGTAGTCTTTAGGACTTCCCAGGTGGCTCAATGTAAAGAATCTGCCTGCCAAGCAGAAGACGCACATTCCGTCCCTGGATGGATGGCACATTCCCAGTGTAGGAAATGGCAACCCTCTCCAGTATTCTTGCCTGAGAAATCCCATGGACAGAGGAGCCTGGTGGGCTACAGTCCATAGTATCGCAAAAGAGTCAGACACAACTCAGTAACTAAACAACAATAAGAAATAGTCTTTAAGTAATACCCTACTTTCTGGCCCAAAAAGGTGTTCCAGGCTTTTACTTTCCTTGTCCTACTACTGAAATTAGCCATGTATCTAGGAACCAGGTTTCTTTTATTTATTTATTTTTTTAATTTAATTTTATTTTTAAACTTTACATAATTGTATTAGTTTTGCCAAATATCAAAATGAATCTGCCACAGGTATACATGTGTTCCCCATCCTGAACCCTCCTCCCTCCTCCCTCCCCATATCATCCCTCTGGGTTGTCCCAGTGCACTAGCCCCAAGCATCCAGTATCATGCATCGAACCTAGACTGGCATCTCGTTTCATACATGATATTTTGCATGTTTTAATGTCATTCTCCCAAATCTTCCCACCCTCTCCCTCTCCCACAGAGTCCGTAAGACTGTTCTATACATCAGTGTCTCTTTTGCTGTCTCGTACACTGGGTTATTGTCACCATCTTTCTAAATTCCATATATATGCGTTAGTATACTGTATTGGTGTTTTTCCTTCTGGCTTACTTCACTCTGTATAATAGGCTCCAGTTTCATCCACCTCATTAGAACTGATTCAAATGTATTCTTTTTAGTAGCTGAGTAATACTCCATTGTGTATATGTACCATAGCTTTCTTATCCATTCATCTGCTGATGGACATCTAGGTTGCTTCCATGTCCTGGCTATTATAAACAGTGCTGTGATGAACATTGGGGTACACGTGTCTCTTTCCCTTCTGGTTTCCTCAGTGTGTATGCCCAGCAGTGGGATTGCTGGATCATAAGGCAGTTCTATTTCCAGTTTTTTAAGGAATCTCCACACTGTTCTCCATAGTGGCTGTACTAGTTTGCATTCCCACCAACAGTGTAAGAGGGTTCCCTTTTCTCCACACCCTCTCCAGCATTTATTATTTGTAGACTTTT
>NW_011495051.1:160907-173449 GCF_000754665.1 Bison bison bison | reverse complement strand
GGATCGCAGCCATTCTGACTGGTGTGAAATGGTACCTCATAGTGGTTTTGATTTGCATTTCTCTGATAATGAGTGATGTTGAGCATCTTTTCATGTGTTTGTTAGCCATCTGTATGTCTTCTTTGGAGAAATGTCTATTTAGTTCTTTGGCCCATTTTTTGATTGGGTCATTTATTTTTCTGGAGTTGAGCTGTAGGAGTTGCTTGTATATTTTTGAGATTAGTTGTTTGTCAGTTGCTTCATTTGCTGTTATTTTCTCCCATTCTGAAGGTTGTCTTTTCACTTTGCTAATAGTTTCCTTTGATGTGCAGAAGCTTTTAAGGTTAATTAGGTCCCATTTGTTTATTTTTGCTTTTATTTCCAATATTCTGGGAGATGGGTCATAGAGGATCCTGCTGTGATGTATGTCAGAGAGTGTTTTGCCTATGTTCTTGCATTCCTATACACTAATAATGAGAAAACAGAAAGAGAAATTAAGGAAACAATTCCATTCACCATTGCAACAAAAAGAATAAAATACTTGGGAATATATCTACCTAAAGAAACTAAAGACCTATATATAGAAAACTATAAAACACTGGTGAAAGAAATCAAAGAGGACACTAATAGATGGAGAAATATACCATGTTCATGGATTGGAAGAATCAATATAGTGAAAATGAGTATACTACCCAAAGCAATTTATAGATTCAGTGCAATCCCTATCAAGCTACCAACAGTATTCTTCACAGAGCTAGAACAAATAATTTCACAATTTGTATGGAAACACAAAAAACCTCGAATAGCCAAAGCGATCTTGAGAAAGAAGTATGGAACTGGAGGAATCAACCTACCTGACTTCAGGCTCTACTACAAAGCCACAGTTATCAAGACAGTATGGTACTGGCACAAAGACAGAAATATAGATTAATGGAACAAAATAGAAAGCCCAGAGATAAATCCACACACATATGGACACCTTATCTTTGACAAAGGAGGCAAGAATATACAATGGATTAAAGACAATCTCTTTAACAAGTGGTGCTGGGAAATCTGGTCAACCACTTGTAAAAGAATGAAACTAGAACACTTTCTAACACCATACACCAAAATAAACTCAAAATGGATTAAAGATCTAAACCTAAGACCAGAAACTATAAAACTCCTAGAGGAGAACATAGGCAAAACACTCTCTGACATACATCACACCAGGTTTCTTTTAGTAGGAAATGGCATTTAGAATCTGTGGTGTGAGCTTCAGGTGTGGTAAGTGTTACAGCTTTTCATTGCCATTTTGCAGAATATATTTACACCTTCATGGATGATAAAACCAATGGAATGGAATTCTGTATTTAATGTATGGGCATGTTAACTTGGAGGTATTGCTGAAAATCTTTCAAATAGTTTTAATAGTCTGCTGATATAATTTAACTTTTGTAATTTCATAATGAAACATATAAAACATAAGACTAATATTTGTTAACCTTTAACATGTGTGTCTGTGCTACACATTTAGTAGATTTATTTTAAAAATTTAAGTTTGAAAAGAAACTTGACATTCCCTATTGTACAAAAAATAAATGTTAAGTAGATTATCTATTGTTATATGGTTAATAACTGATAGAGGCAGGATTTGAAACCACAGCTGTCTCCAAGTTTTTAACTGCACTGTTAGGCTGAAGGCAGCCTAAAAATAATTTGGAGAAGATTCTTCAGCATAACTTTTGATTATAGGACTATAGCTGCAGAATATGTATATCTTGAGTTTGAATTTGTATTGACCGTAGAGATTCATCCTGAGAGGGTTTTTTTGTTTTGTTTTTTAATGTTTATTACGGCTGCATTGGGTCTTGGTTGTAGCACTCAGGCTCTCTAGTTGTGTCATGTGGGATCAGTAGTTTTAGGGCACGGGCTTATTAGTTGCTTCATGGCATGTGGGATCTTAGTTCCCCAGCCAGAGATTGAACCTGTATTTCCCGCATTGTAAGGCAGATTCTCAACCACTGGGCCACCAGAGAATCCCCTGAGAGTTTTCTTTTTAATTGCTGAGATAATGAGTAAAATACCTTGGTTGATGAATGTTTTAGATAATTGATGTTGTATTGAGTGTCGTATGTGATCACAAGCATTTCATAGGTAAGAAATTCACTAGATTGAGACTTTGAGAAACAGAAAAATTCAGAATCACTTTAAGCATTCCAATTTGAGTTCTACAAGTTTAATTAGTTTTATAAGCATGTGTAGAACAGCTGAATTGAGATATATAGTTGTTGAGAGCAACGCACTACTTGGTACAGCATTGAGGAAGGGGATAGAAATCCCAAAGTGCTTAACTAGAAGTACATACTTAACAGAAATGGTGATTGCAGCCATGCAATTAAAAGACGCTTACTCCTTGGGAAAGTTATGACCAACCTACACAGCATATTAAAAAGCAGCGACATTACTTTGCCAGCAAAGGTCCGTATAGTCAAGGCTATGGTTTTTCCAGTAGTCATGTATGGATGTGAGAGTTGGACTGTGAAGAAAGCTGAGTGCCGAAGAATTGATGCTTTTGAAGTGTGGTGTTGGAGAAGACTCTTGAGAGTCCCTTGGACTGCAAGGAGATCCAACCAGTCTATCCTAAGGGAGATCAGTCCTGGTTGTTCATTGGAAGGACTGATGTTGAGGCTGAAGCTCTAGTACTTTGGCCAGCTGATGCAAATAACTGACTCATTGGAAAAGACCCTGATGCTGGGAAAGATTGAGGGCAGGAGAAGAAGGGGACGACAGAGGATGAGATGGTTGGATGGCATCATCGACTCAATGGACATGGATTTGGGTGGACTCTGGGAGTTGGTGATGGACAGGGAGGCCTGGTGTGCTGCGATTCATGGGGTCACAAAGAATCGGACACGACTAAGCAACTAAACTTAACAGAATTATTAATTCCTCATACATACAGAGCTACAAACATGAATTGAACATGTCATTTTACAGTGAAATTGAAAAGCCGTAGAATATACCTACAGTGAATGCGTTAGGTGTGGGTCGTTAAAGGGCAGCTTGTAGGATAGCATTGCTCTCACCTACCTCAGCTTGCCCACCTTCACTCACTCACATGACTGACTGGCTGAGAGGGTATTGCTGATGTGTTTTATGACGTGTTGAGTCATCACCATTTCCTCACCTCCTTTTTGCCCAAATGGGACTAATTATTTTTATTCTCTAATCCTGAGTTGGTATTTGTTCTTCTAATTTGTGTGCCTTCAGTTGCTCAGTCCTGTCTGACTCTTTGCGACCTCATGCCCCTGGATAATTTCTTCACTATTTTGTAGTTACAGAACCAGGGTCTGATGTAGGTGTTACTGATCTGGAATGTCATAAATTCCTAGTTTTCCATCTTTTTCATGATTTCCCTTTTTGAGGTTCAGTAGAGCAACTTTGAAGTGCACAATGTAAATACCATTGCTTTCAATATAGCATTTACATTTTTTATTACCAAAAAATGTCTGTAAGACTTCCAGTCTGCCTCTGTTGGGGTTGTTTTGGGTATCTGTAATAGCTTTTATTGATCTGGGACACACCAGGAGCCTAACAGACAATGCAGTACCTTAAGCCTGTGTCGGCGATGATTGGTACAGAAACCACAAGAAACCCCTTTCTAAGACCAGCATTACGCAGTGAACAACTATAAATACTTATTGTCCCATGTAAACGAAAACCCATAACCAACCACATCATATGAGAGAATTTATCAGTTTGCTGTTACAACCATCCTTTGTTCTGAAAGATTATTTTCCGTTGTTTCATAAATGCTTAGCATCTTGTGACCCTAAAACCAGGTGCTCTGGAGGGACCAGGGTTTACTAGACATCTCAGTGCTTGTGTCCCTCCTCTTTAATAGGTTATCAGCCAGATAACCCGGAGTGGCATGTGTGTGCGTGTGTTTCATCGCTAAGTCATATCTGACTCTTTTTTGACCCCATGGACGGTAGCCTCCAGGCTTCTCTGTCCTGCCTGTCTTTCCTGGCAGGATTACTGGAGTGGGTTGCCATTTCCTATTCCAGGGGATCCTCCCAACCCAGGAATCGAACCCATGTCTCTTGTGGCTACTGCATTGGTAGGCAGGTTCTTTACCACTGGGCCATCTGGGAATCCCCCAGAGTGGCATAAGTCCTACCAATAAACCACTTGTTCTAAACTTTAATGTGTATCAGAACCACCTGTAGGTCTCATTAAACCACAGACTGCTAGATCCTGCTCCCAGAGATTCTGATTCATAAGGTATGGAAATTCACATTTTTGCCAAGTTCCCAAGTCTTTTAGGTTGTAACTTACATGCAGAAAAACCCAGTTCTGGTCAATTTAAAGAAAAGGTGTTTATTAAAAGGATAGCAGGTAGCTATCGACTTGCTGGGAATGCTGGAGAAATAGACGTGGAGCTAGACAGTCATGATCCATACTCCTTGTCACATATTTGGTAAAGATAGTACTGCTGCTTGCATTGAACACAGTGGGTACCGTAACTTGCAGTGCTGACCATGTACACTGTACACTGCATGTGTTGACAGAGCCTTCAACCACAGTTCTTGCTTCTTGGTATCACTAGATTAAAAGTTTGTGATGAGTATATCTGATTGGTAGCACTTGGATCATTTGCCTGCGCTTTATGGAAGCTTGGAAAAGTGGAAATCTGATGTTTCCAGTTTCCACCTCATTCATGGCTTGACTTCCTTGGTAGATATTTTTGACCATATGCATTAGAAGTTGGGCTTCCCAGGTGACACAGTGGTAAAGAATCCTCCTGCCAATGAGGGAGACCCAAGACATAGGTTTGATCCCTAGATTGGGAAGATCCCCTAAAGGAGAAAATGGCAACCCACTCCAGTGTTCTTGCCTGGAAAATCCCATGGACAGAGGAACCTGATGGGCTGCAGTCCATAGGATCCCAAAGAGTCGGACATGACTGTGTGACTGAACACACAAACACATGTTAGGACTTGACAGAGTATTCCCTGGGGACCAAACTGAGCCTACCAGGGATTTTGTAACTAAAGTTTTGTTGGAATGTACTCACCCCCACTCATTTACCTTTTTTTTTTTTTTTTGGTGGTTTTCATTCTGCAAAGGCAAGGTAGATTAGTGGTAGTGACAAAAACCATATGGCCCAGAAAACCTAGAATGTTTACTATCTGACCCTTTATAGAAAAAGTTTGCTAACTCCTGATAGGAATAATCCTAATACTTCTCTTCAAATCCTTGTGGTCACCATTTATAGATGCCATTGGAGAACAGAATGTTAAAGTGACCAAATTGTTGAAGAGAAGATTGGAGACAAATAAAGGGCGAACTTTTAGATATTTGAAGAAGGACTTGGAGAATCTAAAGTTCAGAAACTTTGTCAGCCTTTATTCAGGCAGACAACTGGAGAACCATATGTATTTAAAAACTTGTGAATTATATTCTGACAGACTTTAAAATTGAAAAGTGAATTCCTAATTGTCAGCTATTGATGTACCATCACCAGTGATGTACCAAAGATACCCTCTGACCTGAAACCAGAGGAAATATGACATAGCTCATTTGAGAATCTCAGAAAACTCTGCGACTCCTAGTCCACCCTCATCTGGCAAATCAAGTTTTGGGATTTCTAATTTTGTTTGTCATGACATAACCTTTTGTGTTACAGTTTTGAAAACTTGTTTGCCACTAAAAGTTGTCTTGATGTCAGAAAATAACAAGCACATTTCCATGGGATAGGCATTTTGTGAGTGTCTAGCCAGGTTGAGATGACTCTTAACTAAAAGGGTGGGGCCCCAGCAGCTGTGTTTGTAGTATATGACCACACCTACCAGCCATTGTTTTGGAAGCCCTAGCTCATGCATTAAAGCTAGGGAAAAAAATTACCTGCATATATATATATATGGAGGAGGAAACAATACTGTTCTTGTTCACAGGAGATTTTATTGTATAGTAAAAAATCCAAAAGACTCTGCAAACTGTCAGTTTTGTTAAGATTTATAGTATATATCTTACACTTACCACAACCTTCAAGTAATATGATACTGTTTCTCATATAATAAAATAACCTTACAATATTTTACCTACATTTTTACCTCCTGGCCTTTGCTATTGTGATGCATTTTACTTGTACACATATTATAAACCTCATAATATGTTGTTGTCATTGTTGTTGCTGTTTCTTTAAATAGCCAATTTTTTTTTTAAATAGGAAAAAGATTTATATTTGTAGTTACCATTTCCAGTTTTCTTCATTCCTTTGTATAGCTCCAGATTTCCATCTGGTATTGTTTTCCTCTTTTATGGAAATGACTTTTATTTTTGTAGAGCAGGTCTGCTGGTGATTGATTGATTCAATCTTTGTATATATGAAAAATATTTGCTTTCCTAATTGGAAGATATTTTGACTGAAAGAGGATTGTAGATAATTTTTTTCTCTTGTAACTTTAAAGGTGTTAACTACAGTATTGTGTGGATTGCATTGTTTCTGACTAGAAGTGTTCTGTAATTCTAATTATTATTCACACTGTGTAATTTACCTTCTTTCTCTAGCTGCTGCTTTTTTTTTTTTTTTTGATTGTCCTGAGTCTTTGTTGCCACACGCAGGCTCTCTCTAGTTGTGGTGCTTGAGGACTCCTCTTGATTGTGGTGCACGGACTTGTCATCGCAGTGGTTTCTCTTGTTGCAGTGTACAGGCTCTAGGCACGTGGACTTTGGTGGTTGTGGCTCACGAACCCTAGAGTGCAGCCTCGGTAGTTGTCGCACACGGGCTTAGTTGCTCTGTGGCATGTGGGATTTTTCCAGACCAGAAATCAAACCTGTGTCCCTGTGTTGGCAGGCGAATTCTTATCCACTGTACCACCAGGGATGTCCTCTACCTGCTTTTACAATTTTCTCTTTATCATTTATTAAGCAGTTTATGTGCTTTGCTCTTGTTTATTTCATATTTCTTGTGCTTGAGTTTTGTTGAGCCTTATGGATGTGCAAGCTCATAGTTTTTATCTCTACTATTTTTCAAATTATTTTTTTGTTCTTCGTTTTCTTCACAGTGACTCCCAATTATAGTTTTGTTGGACTGTTTGAAGTTGTTCCCTGTCTTCACTGGTGCTCTGTTCAGATTTTTTTTGTCTTTTCTCCCTTTATTTATTTATATTTATTCTTTTAAATTTAAGTATAACTGATTTACAGTATTGTACAGTATTAGTTTATACATACAGCGTAGTCATTCAGTATTTTTGTAGGTTATCCTGCATTTACAGTTATTATAATATATTGGCTCTGTTCCTGTGCTGTACATCACATCTTTATATCTTCTTTATTTTATACTTAGTAGTTTGAACTTCTTAAGTCTTCTACTGGCCCTATTTTGCCTCTGTCCCCACCAGTAACAACTAGTTTGTTCTCTATATCTGTGAGTCTGTTTTTGTTTTATGTATTCATTGGTTTTATTTTTTAGATTCCACATGTAAATGATAAGATATAATATTTGTCTTTTTCTGTATGATTTATTTCACTAGGCATAATACCTTCCAGGTCCATCTATGTTCTTTAAAATGGCAAAATTTCACTCCTTTTTGTGGTTGAGCAGTATTCCATTGTGTGTATATGCGTGTGTGCACACACATTCACATACCACATCTACTTTATTCATCTGTTGATGGACACTTAGTTGCTTCAGTATCTTGGCTATTGTGTGTAAATAATAGTGCTATAAACATTGGGTGCATGTATCTCTTTGAATTAGTGTTTTCATTTTCTTCACATGTATACTTGGGAGTGGAATTGCTGGATCATATAGTAGCTCTATTTTTCTTTTTTTGAGGAACCTCCATATTGTTTTTCATAGTGAAAGTGAAAGTCGCTCATTTGTGTCTGACTCTTCGTGACCCCATGGACTATATATAGAGTCCATGGAATTCTCCAGGCGGGAATAATGCAGTAGGTAGCCTTTCCCTTCTCCAGGGGATCTTCCTTACCGAGGGATCCAACCCTGGTCTCCTGTATTGCAGGTGGATTCTTTACCTGCTGAGCCACAAGGAAAGCCCAAGAATACTGGAGTAGGTCGCCTATCCCTTCTCCAGCGGATCTTCCTGACCCAGGAATTGAACCAGGTTCTCTTGCATTGCAGATGGATTTTTTACCAACTGAGCTATCAGGGAAGCCCTATGATAGTTTTCCATGGTGGCTGCACTAATTTACATTCCCTTTCCTTGCTAGGACGCTCTTATTCCTCCATCCTTGCCAGCATTTGTTATTTGTGATCTTTCTGGTGATAGCCATTCTGACGGAACTGAGGTAGTGTTTAATTGTGGTTTGATGTGCATTTCTCTGCTGAATTAGTAATGTTGTGCATCTTGTCATATGCCTATTGGCCACCTGTATATCTTCTTGGAAAAATGTCTTACATGTCTTCTGTCCATTTTCTGAGTTTTAATTCTTTGATAATTAATTATATAAGCTATTTATATATTTGGGATATTAAGTCCGTGTCAGTCATATCATTTGTAAATATTTTCTCTCATTGAGCAGTTGATTTGTCTTTTTGTTTCATGGATGGTTTCCTTTGTTGTGCAAGGCTCTTACCTTTAGATGGTCCTACAGAGTGAGGTAAGTCAGACAGAGAAGGAGAAACATTGTATCACATCCTCTATAGGTGAAATCTCAAGAGAAATGATACAAATGAAATTTGCAAAACAGGAAGAGCCTTACAGAGTTAGAGAATGAATTTATGGTTTGGGTAGGGGAAGGATGAGGGAAGGGATAGTTTGGAGTTTGGGATGCACATGTACCCTGTGTTTGAAATGAATAACCAACAAGGACCTACTGTATAGCACAGGGAACTCTGCTCAGTGTTATGTGGCAGCCTGATGGGAGGGAAGTTGGGAGAGAATGGACACATGTATATGTATGGCTGAGTCCCTTCCCTGTTCACCAGAAACTATCACAACATTGTTAATCTGCTGTACTCCAGTACAAAATAGAAAGTTTTTTATTAACTCTTAATGATGGCATCACCTACTGGATGGACATGAGTTTGAGTGAACTCCGGGAGTTGGTGATGGACAGGGAGGCCTGGCGTGCTGCGGTTCATGGGGTTGCAAAGAGTCGGACACGACTGAGCAACTAAACTGAACTGAATGTTTAATTAGGTCTCATTTATTTTTGCTTTGGTTTTTGTTGCTTTAGGAGACAGATACAAAAGAATTATTGCTTTGATTTACAGAGTGTTCTGTAGTCAGAGTGTTCTGCCTATATTCTCTTTTAGGAGTTTATGGTTTCAGATTTTACATTTAGGTTTTTAATCCATTTTGATTTTTCTTTGTATATGGTTTGAGGAAATGTTTTAATTTCATTCTTTTACATGTAGCTGTCCAGTTTTCCCAGCACAGTTTATTGCAGAGAGTGTCTTTTTCCCGATTGTATGTTCTTGCTCCCTTTGACTTAGATTAATTGACTATAGGTGTGTAGGTTTATTTTTGGGTTCTCTAACCCCAAAATTCGATTCTATTTCCTTGATCTATTGTGTCTATTTTTGGAGCCAGTACCATACTGTTTTGATTATTGTTACTTTGCAGTATAGTTTGCAGTTAGGGAGCATGATACCTCAAGCTTTGTTCTTCTTTCTCAAGATTGCTTTGGCTATTCAGGTTCTTTTGCAGTTCATAAAAATTTTTGGATTATTTGTTCTAGTTCTGTGAAGAATATCATGGTTGTTTTGATAGGGACTGCATTAAATCTGTAGATTGTTTTGGGTAGTATGGACATTTTAACAATATTAGTTCTTCCAGTCCATGAGCACAAAACATCTTTCCATTTCTTTTTATTGTCTTCAGTTTCCTTTATCAGTGTTTTATGATTTTGAATGTATGGGCCTTTCACCTCCTTGGTTAAGTTAATTCCTAGGTATTTTACTCTTTTCATGCAGTTTCAAATGTGATTGTTTATCTTGTTTTCTCTTTGTAGTAGTTCATTACTAGTGTATAGAAAAGCAACAGGTTTCTATATGTTGATCTTGTATCTTGCAACTTTACTGAATCCATTTATTTTAACAGTTTTTTGGTGGAACCTTTATAGAGTTTTCTGTATAAAGTATGATGCCATCTGCAGATAGCAGACAGTTATTCTTCTCTTCCAGTTTAGTCTTATATTTCTTTTTTCTTGTCTGGTTGCTGTGCCTAGGACTTCCAATACTATGTTAAATAGAAGGGCCAAGAGTGGGCATCTTTTTTCCCAAGTTTCCAAGGTACTGAAGCAGAAGTGCTGAAGGTTAGGTCTGAGCTGGTTCCATTTTCTCTAAGCATGTGTCTCATCCCTCCCAACTTTGGCATTTTCACCCCGGAGGGTAGCAGTGCTGAAGCACGAGTGGGCAGTCAGTGTGGGTCCAGGTGCATGCTGGGGCAGTCCCAGCACACTGGAGTTCCAGGCGGCTTCTGACCTTCTGTCCCCACAAACGCCGGTAATGATTGTCTTCACCCCGTTCAGATGCAGTGCTGGGTCTGAACTGACTCTGTCACAGTGACTTAATCTACTTGGCAGTGTCAGCCTTTGCCCTAGTGGGGAGCCGTGCTGTGGAGCAAGAGGGGCTGAAATTGCCCCCAGCATGGGCCAGGGTACACTCTGGGACCAATGTAGGAAGCCAGCTGGAGTGCCTGACATTTTCATTTGCTTTCTCCATCTTGTTTTGAGAGCAAGCAAGCAAGCATGTACGTGCTCCTCACTAGCAGAGTCTAGATTTCTCACGGCACCCCCTGCTAGTCCCACTGGTCTTCTAGCCAGCCATGTGGACTTATCTGTCTGGTGCTGGACTCCAGGGCTAGTTTTCCCAATTTGTGTTTCAGGTCTTGACCTGATGGCTTCTCTTCCCTTCTTATCTGACTTCATGTGGATCTTTCTTTACAGCCTTGGTTGTATGAGCCTTTCTGCCAGTCTCCAGTTTGTTTTCAGTGAGAATTGTTCCCATGTAAATATATATTTTTGATGTGTTCTTTGGGGGAGGTGAGTTCAGACTCCTTCTAATCTGCCATTTTGATATTCTTCCCCCATGGTTTTTTAAAAAATTAATTTCTTTTGCCTGCACTGGGTCTTCGTTGCTGCACTTGGGCCTTCTCTAGTTGGGGCGTGTGGGGCCTGCTCGTTAGTTGTGGTCCTCAGCTTCTCTTGTTGCAGAGCACCAGCTCTAGGGTGCACGGGCGTCAGTAGTTGCGGCTCACAGGCTCTAAAGCCTGAGCTCAGTTATCGTGGCTCAGTAGTTGCTCCATGGCATGTGAAATCTTCCAGGGCTAGGGATCGAACCCATCTGCCTTGTTTTGGCAGGCAGATTCTTAATCACTGGACCACCAGGGAAGTCCTGGAGTTTTTTTTAATACCCCTTTTTATATGGTTAATCTTTTCTATATTTTCCTGAACATAAGGAGTGTACTTTTAATAAGTTTTTAAATGTCTTTTTGTATGAATTCTGTTATCTGATAATTACCAAGGTGATTTTTTTTTTCTCATTATGGGTCATTTTTCCTGTTTCTTTGCATGCCTGATGATCTTTGATGGACTACCAGAGATTGTGAAGTTTACTTTTTTATGTGCTAGGTACTTTTTATTTCTTGTAAATATTTTTCTGGGGCAGAGTTAAGTAATTTGGAAATTCTTTTGATCTTTTTGGGGCTGTTTTTTGAACTATGCTGTATAACACCAGAGTAGCATTTAGTGAGGCATTAATTTTGCCCCAATAGTGAATCCAAAGGCTCCTGAGGATTCTACTAAATGTGTTCTGAATTACGAGATTTTTTCAGTCTCCTTGGTGGGAGTAGCAGCTCTTCTGGTCCCAGTGTGAGTTTTGGATATTGTTCAACCTCAGAACTATTGTTTTGGTGCAGAGAATTCTTTATTCTAAGGCTCTAGGTCTGTGATCACACCATCTTGATTATCTGGGTCGTGAAGCTCTTTTTTGTACAGTTCTTCTGTGTATTCTTGCCATATCTTCTTAATATCTTCTGCTTCTGTTAGGTCCATAGCATTTCTGTCCTTTATCGAGCTCATCTTTGCATGAAATGTTCCTTTGGTATCTCTGATTTTCTTGAAGAGATCCCTAGTCTTTCCCATTCTGTTGTTTTCCTCTATTTCTTTGCACTGATCTCTGAAGAAGGCTTTCTCATCTCTTCTTGCTATTCTTTGGAACTCTGCATTCAGATGTTTATATCTTTCCTTTTCTCCTTCGCTTTTTGCGTCTCTTCTTTTCACAGCTATTTCTAAGGCCTCCCCAGACAGCCATTTTGCTTTTTTTGCATTTCTTTTCTATGGGAATGGTCTTGACCCCTGTCTCCTGTACAATGTCATGAACCTCATTCCATAGCTCATCAGGCACTCTATATATCAGATCTAGACCCTTAAATCTATTTCTCACTTCCACTGTATAAAAATAAGGGATTTGATTTAGGTCATACCTGAATGGTCTAGTGGTTTTCCCTACTTTCTTCAATTTAAGTTTGAATTTGGCAATAAGGAGTTCATGATCTGACCCACAGTCAGCTCCTGGTCTTGTTTTTGCTGACTGTATAGAGCCTGTC
>NW_011495051.1:160346-160807 GCF_000754665.1 Bison bison bison | reverse complement strand
CTGATGTTCAAGCTGGTTTTAGAAAAGGCAGAGGAACCAGAGATCAAATTGCCAGCATCCGCTGGATCATGGAAAAAGCAAGAGTGTTCCAGAAAAACATCTATTTCTGCTTTATTGACTATGCCAAAGCCTTTGACTCTGTGGATCACAATAAACAGTGGAAAATTCTTCAAGAGATGGGAATACCAGATCACCTGATATGCCTCTTGAGAAATTTGTATGCAGGTCAGGAAGCAACAGTTAGAACTGGACATGGAACAACAGACTGGTTCCAAATAGGAAAAGGAGTTCGTCAAGGCTGTATATTGTCACCCTGTTTCTTTAACTTCTATGCAGAGTACATCATGAGAAACGCTGGACTGGAAGAAACACAAGCTGGAATCAAGATTGCCGGGAGAAGTATCAATAACCTCAGATATGCAGATGACACCACCCTTGTGGCAGAAAGGGAAGAGGAACTC
>NW_011495051.1:159099-159529 GCF_000754665.1 Bison bison bison | reverse complement strand
TCAATCTGATTTCGGTGTTGACCATCTGGTGATGTCCATGTATAGAGTCTTCTCTTGTGTTGTTGGAAGAGGGTGTTTGTTATGACCAGTGCATTTTCTTGGCAAAACTCTATTAGTCTTTGCCCTGACATCCTGGAATGTGAAGTCAAGTGGGCCTTAGAAATCATCACTACGAACAAAGCTAGTGGAGGTGATGGAATTCCAGTTGAGCTATTTCAAATCCTGAAACATGATGCTGTGAAAGTGCTGCACTCAATATGCCAGCAAATTTGGAAAACTCAGCAGTGGCCACAGGACTGGAAAAGGTCAGTTTTCATTCCAATCCCAAACAAAGGCAATGCCAAAGAATGCTCAAACTACCGCACAGTTGCACTCACCTCACACGCTAGTAAAGTAATGCTCAAAATTCTCCAAGCCAAGGCTTCAGCAA
>NW_011495051.1:155285-158999 GCF_000754665.1 Bison bison bison | reverse complement strand
AAGAGGACGACAGAGGATGAGATGGCTGGATGGCAGCACTGACTCGATGGACGTGAGTCTCAGTGAACTCTGGGAGTTGGTGAGGGACAGGGAGGCCTGGTGTGCTGTGATTCATGGGGTCGTAAAGAGTCAGACACGACTGAGCGACTGATCTGATCTGAAGGCTTTGTCTTGGGCATCACAGGATATTTAGCAGCATCTCTGGCTTATAGTCCGGAGAAGGCAATGGCACCCCACTCCAGTACTTTTGCCTGGAAAATCCCATGGATGGAGGAGTCTGGTAGGCTACAGTCCTTGGGGTCACTGAGGGTCGGACACGACTGAGCGACTTCCCTTTCACTTTTCACTTCATGCATTGGTGAAGGAAATGGCAACCCACTCCGGTGTTCTTGCCTGGAGAATCCCAGGGACAGGGCATCCTGGTGGGCTGCTGTCTATATGGTCGCACAGAGTCGGACAGGACTGAAGTGACTCAGCAGCAGCAGCTGGCTTATAGTCAGTGGATGCTAGGAGCACTTCCCCCTACCCCTTCAGAAATGATGACAGTCCCAAATGTCTCCAGACATAACTGGTCTGTATGTTGTGTATAACTGGTCACTCAAGGAGCAAAATCAGTCTTGATTGAGGATCACTACTCTAATCCCTTAAGGTGATTCTTTCCCTGAATTCAGAAATTTCTTCCTGTACTTAAAATGATTGGTACTCAGCCTAAGACTCAAGTGAAACCCTCTGTAAGTTTGCAGAACATCCTTTTTTTCTGTATAGTATGCACTTCCTCTATCCTGCTCTGCAAACTTCAGCTGCATTCTCCTCCCTGGTGGTCAGGTAATTCTCAAGATGTGCTCAGTCGCTTCAGTCGTGTCTGACTCTTTGTGACGCTATGGGTTGTAGCATGCCAGGCCCCTCTCTCCATGGGTTTCTACAGGCAGGAATACTGGAATGGGTTGCCCTGCCCTGCTCCAAGGCGTCTTCCCGACCCAGGGCTCGAACCCAGGTCTCCCCCATTGTAGGCAGATTCTTTACCACTCAGCCACTGGGAAGCCCTCTTCTTAAGACACCACCGGGCATTTTTTTCCCGTCTCTCAAGTGTCACTGTCTTTTTTTCTTTTTTTTAAACTGATATCTTCCTCTCTTGAAAAATGTTATTTTATTTATTTATTATGACCTTTTGTTGTTTTAGGTGGAAGATAAGTCCAGCCCCTCTTTTTCCACCTTGAATGAAAGCTTAAGTCTCAACAGTTTGTATTTCACTTTGGAGGGGATGTCTTGTAATGCTCTTGACCACTGCACCCCTGAAACATTAAAGTTGCAGGTCTTTGAGCCCTCATAGAATTAATATCTCACTTTTTGGAGTTGAGTGTGTTCTCCAAGACTCCACAATACCAGGTACCTCTTGCTTATTTTCTTGTTGGTTCTGTCCAGTCAGCAAAATATGTATATAATGTGTCAGGTGGTCTAGATGTTTTCAGGTTGTATTACGACAGAAACTTGAGAAAGTTAAAATAGCCCTTAGGCAAAACTGTAAATTAATACGATCCTACACAGTTGCTGGTTTTTGTACTTTTTACTTTAGTAACTGGAATGGAAAAGAATACATTGACCAAATCAACACCCGAAGCTTAATTAAACAGTTCCTTCAACAGTATTATGTTTGGGACTTGCAGCTGTGCCCAGGGCTTAAATTTGGTTAAGTGTCTGGCAGTCTGTAGTCATTTTTTAGGACCTATCTGCTTTTTGCAGATTATACATGGGAAGTACCAGCACCCTGCATACTTTAAAGTCCTTACTGGTGGCATTAGTCTTTGCTTCTTTGCCCCTTTGGATAAGCAATATTGTCTTTTATGTACTGTCTTGTTCTGGGGGAATGGGGCAATTTCAGAGGGCTTCCCAGGTGGTGCTAGTGGTAAAGAACTCACCTGCCAGTGCAGGTAGACCTAAGAGACGTAGGTTTGATCCCTGGTAGGGATGGTCCCCTGGAAGAGGGCACAGCAGTGCACTCCAGTATTCTTGCCTGGAGAATCCCACAGCCAGAGGAACCCGGCGGGCTACAGTCCATAGGGTCTCACACAGAGTTGTAAATGACTGAAGCGAGTTCTTAGTGTGCATGCACACAGAGATTTCTACTTGGCCCTTTCCACCATGACTGCTTTTACTCAGGATCCTTTGTGAGGATTATTCTAACTGCCACTTGTATAAATCTAGTTATAAACTTTGGGAGTGGAGAGAGACTATTAGGGTGGGTCTGCAGGCTCAGTGAGAGCTCACTGTGAACCAGCCTTGTACCAGTACTCTGCTTTTTATCCCAACTCAGAAAGTTTTGGCTGGGAGGTTATTTCTTTTGCCCCACAGAACCTTGACTTTGATCATTCTCTTAGTTCCATTCAGCTGGTCTGGTCTCAGAAAGAATCACATATCTGGTACTTTGGTACCTTTTTCTCTCAGTGAGGCTGTTTTGGGCTTCCTCACAATGTTGGTGGTCTCAGGGTGTTTGAATCTTAGAAGTTACACAACCTCATTTCTGCCACATTCTTTGGATCAGAACAAATTACAGGACCAAACTCAGATCCATGGGGAGGGTGCCTAGCTGTCCGTTTTGATGAGGGAGTGACAAAGTCTTGTTGCAAAAGAGCATATGGGATAAGATTTGTCATTGTAGCCCTCTTTGAAAGTACTTTTTATCATATCACTGTTCCATCTGCTGTCTTAATAGAATTTTATAGACCTTATTTAGGTCTGTAGACTAATTTGTCACAGTTTGCTTTTTTAATCTGTTCATCTCTCTTTTTAAAAAAAGATACTTAAAAATCTTTTTCACTCTTATTTTGCTAAGGATCTAACAGCGATATGTGTGGTCATGGACTCCATCATGTTACCTGGCAGCTGTGATCTCTGGAATCAGACGTGATCGCCTTTCCCTTAGGACTCTTCTTGTCCTAGTTGCGTGTTTTCTTAGTTGGGAGAAAAGCTGTCATGTCTTTTTTTTTTTTTTTTTTTCAAGTTCCTTAAACACAGAGGATGCTTGGTGAATAGTTACAGAGTGAACTTCATAAAATTATCACCGCCATATGTAAATACACCTCAAGTTTGTAAGGACAGGGTCTGTTTTTTTTTTTCTTTTTTTTTTTTCTTACGTGCTCGCCATCCCGAACCCTCCTCCCTCCCCCCTCCCCACACCATCCCCCCGGGCCGTCCCAGCGCACCAGTCCCAAGCGTCCAGCACCGTGCACCGAACCCGGACTGGCACCCCGCCTCACACATGACACTTCACATGCCTCAATGCCACTCCCCCAAATCCTCCCACCCTCTCCCTCCCCCACAGAGTCCACAAGACCTTTCCATACATCAGTGTCTCCTTCGCTGTCCCGTATAGAGGGTTATCGTTACCATCTTTCTAAATTCCATATATATGCGTTAGTATACTGTATTTATGTTTTTCCTTCTGGCTTACTTCACTCTGTATAATAGTCTCCAGTTTCATCCACCTCATTACAACTGATTCAAATGTATTCTTTTTAATGGCTGAGTAATACTCCATTGTGTATATGTACCACAGCTTTCTTATCCATTCATCTGCTGATGGGCATCTAGGTTGCTTCCATGTCCTGGCTATTATAAACAGTGCTGCGATGAACATTGGGGTACACGTGTCTCTTTCCCTTCTGGTTTCCTCAGTGTGTATGCCCAGCAGTGGGATTGCTGGATCATAAGGCAGTT
>NW_011495051.1:154264-155185 GCF_000754665.1 Bison bison bison | reverse complement strand
CAACAGGAATCTCCTTACTGTTCTCCATAGTGGCTGTACTAGTTTGCATTCCCACCAACAGTGTAAGAGGGTTCCCTTTTCTCCACACCCTCTCCAGCATTTATTATTTGTAGACTTTTGGATCGCAGCCATTCTGACTGGTGTGAAATGGTACCTCATAGTGGTTTTGATTTGCAGCAGATAAAGGAACAGGATAAATGCCCACCAAACCAAACAAAAGAGGAAGAGATAGGGAATCTACCTGATAAAGAATTCCGAATAATGATAGTGAAATTGATCCAAAATCTTGAAATTAAAATGGAATCACAGATAAATAGCTTGGAGACAAGGATTGAGAAGATGCAAGAAAGGTTTAACAAGGACCTAGAAGAAATAAAAAAGAGTCAATATATAATGAATAATGCAATAAATGAAATTAAAACCACTCTGGAGGCAACAAATAGTAGAATAACAGAGGCAGAAGATAGGATTAGTGAATTAGAAGATAGAATGGTAGAAATAAATGAATCAGAGAGAATAAAAGAAAAACGAATTAAAAGAAATGAGGACAATCTCAGAGACCTCCAGGACAATATTAAACGCTACAACATTCGAATCATAGGGGTTCCAGAAGTAAGAAGACAAAAAGAAAGACCATGAGAAAATACTTGAGGAGATAATAGTTGAAAACTTCCCTAAACTGGGGAAGGAAATAATCACCCAAGTCCAAGAAACCCAGAGAATCCCAAACAGGATAAACCCAAGGCGAAACACCCCAAGACACATATTAATCAAATTAACAAAGATCAAACACAAAGAACAAATATTAAAAGCAGCAAGGGAAAAACAACAAATAACACACAAGGGAATTCCCATAAGGGTAACAGCTGATCTTTCAATAGAAACTCTTCAAGCCAGGAGGGAATGGCAAGACATACTGAA
>NW_011495051.1:151618-154136 GCF_000754665.1 Bison bison bison | reverse complement strand
ATTGTACCCAGCAAGGATTTCATTCAAGTATGAAGGAGAAATCAAAAGCTTCTCAGACAAGCAAAAGCTGAGAGAATTCAGCACCACCAAACCAGCTCTACAACAAATACTAAAGGATATTCTCTAGACAGGAAACACAGAAAGGGTGTATAAACTCGAACCCCAAACAATAAAGTAAATGGCAACGGGATCATACTTATCAGTAATTACCTTAAACGTAAATGGGTTGAATGCCCCAACCAAAAGACAAAGACTGGCTGAATGGATACAAAAACAAGACCCCTACATATGTTGTCTACAGGAGACCCACCTCAAAACAGGGGACACATACAGACTGAAAGTGAACGGCTGGAAAAAGATTTTCCATGCAAATAGGGACCAAAAGAAAGCAGGAGTAGCAATACTCATATCAGATAAAATAGACTTTAAAACAAAGGCTGTGAAAAGAGACAAAGAAGGTCACTACATAATGATCAAAGGATCAATCCAAGAAGAAGATATAACAATTATAAATATATATGCACCCAACACGGGAGCACCGCAGTATGTAAGACAAATGCTAACAAGTATGAAAGGAGAAATTAACAATAACACAATAATAGTGGGAGACTTTAATACCCCACTCACACCTATGGATAGATCAACTAAACAGAAAATTAACAAGGAAACACAAACTTTAAACGATACAATAGACCAGTTAGACCTAATTGATATCTATAGGACATTTCATCCCAAAACAATGAATTTCACCTTTTTCTCAAGCGCACATGGAACCTTCTCCAGGATAGATCACATCCTGGGCCATAAAACTAGCCTTGGTAAATTCAAAAAAGTAGAAATCATTCCAAGCATCTTTTCTGACCACAATGCAGTAAGATTAGATCTCAATTACAGGAGAAAAACTATTAACAATTCCAACATATGGAGGCTGAACAACACGCTGCTGAATAACCAACAAATCACAGAAGAAATCAAAAAAGAAATCAAAATTTGCATAGAAACGAATGAAAATGAAAACACAACAACCCAAAACCTGTGGGACACAGTAAAAGCAGTCCTAAGGGGAAAGTTCATAGCAATACAGGCACACCTCAAGAAACAAGAAAAAAGTCAAATAAATAACCTAACTCTACACCTAAAGCAACTAGAAAAGGAAGAAATGAAGAACCCCAGGGTTAGTAGAAGGAAAGAAATCTTAAAAATTAGAGCAGAAATAAATGCAAAAGAAACAAAAGAGACCATAGCAAAAATCAACAAAGCCAAAAGCTGGTTCTTTGAAAGGATAAATAAAATTGACCAACCATGTCTTCTTTTTCTTTGTCATCTGATAATTCTTGGATAGTATCAGTATCAGTAAGAGGGAGGGTGGTGTTTGGGAGCAGTCTGCCTTGCTATAAAGACATTACTCCTTGTAAGAAAATGAGGAGGTACATTTTTTTGGTAAGGAATTTAAGCTGCTTTGTAATTACTGTGCACTAGCGTTCTGTGGTAAAATACTGTGTTCTGTCAGGAATATTCCCTGCTTCCGCATCTTCCTTTTGCTATGCCATTGCACTTGGCAGAGGTTATACTATACCTCTGTATTAACCTGGATTTATTAATATCTAATAATCGGAATAAGGGCTAGAGACACATTTCCCAGTTCTTTCAGAGAGGGAAAGAACATGACTGAGCAACTAACACTTCACTAAGAACACTGTGTCGTGTGTGCATGAGTGCTTGGTTGTGTCCAGCTCTTTGTGACCCCCATGGACTGGCCCCACCATGCTCCTCCATCCGTGGGATTTTCCAGGCAAGAATACTGGAGTGGGGTGCCATTTCCTATTCCAGGGGATCCTCCTCACCTGGGATTGAACCCACATCTCTTGCATTTGCTGCATTTTCTGCATTGGCAGGCAGGTACTTTACCACTACCCCACCTGGTAAGCCCCTTCAGTCTGTTTGAAAGAGACTTTTTTTTTTTTTAAGAAAGCCATATTTTAAGAGGAGTAAGAACGAGCAGAGTCATCTCCACAGAGGAGATCAATTAGGATGCTTAAAGATCTGGAACCTGCAAATACTGAGACTCTGTTATCTGGAGGTTAAAAAAAAAAAAAAGATTTAAGATGATGGGATAACTTTTCAAATGTTTGAAGGTCACTAAAGAAGAAATATTACATATGTTTTGAAGTGAAATAGATCTTGGTATGAAATAATGAATTTTTGATTTCTGGCATTGTTTGTCAGCCATGCTGAGGAGGGGTTCCTGTATGAGTTGAGGGAATTCTCAACCTTTTCAGATCTGTTGTTCAGAGATTTTTGTGACTCTTCCATGGTAACAATTGTGTCATAAGTGGTTGTAGCTTACAGAATTGTGGGATATCATTATATACACACACACACACACACACACACACACACACACACACACATTGGGCTTCCCTGGTGGCTCAGATGGTAAAGTGTCTACCTGTAATGTGGGAGACCTGGGTTCGATCCCTGCGTTGGGAAGATCCCCTGGGGAAGGAAATGGGAGGAA
>NW_011495051.1:136107-151518 GCF_000754665.1 Bison bison bison | reverse complement strand
GGGAAGGAAATGGGGAGGAAATGGCATCCCACTCCAGTACTCTTAACTGGAAAATTCCATAGATGGAGGAGCCTGGTAGGCTACAGTCCATGGGGTTGCAAAGAGTCAGACATGACTGAGCGACTTCACTTTTCTTTCTTTCTATTATATTTTTAATTTTTTGAGTAAATATTTATTGAGCAGCGAGGGAAATACAAAGGTGATTAAACATGGTCAGAATTGAGGCCGTTGGCACAAATAATAGAAAGCAAAATGTAAGGTTCACTGAATCACAGCAGTCGAAAGAGTTTTAGGAGATCAAGCTTGGAAGGGGGTGTGGTTGGGTGGCCAATCAGGAAAGGGGATTGAGATTAAAATAGAAGACTTCAGTCTGGATTGTTGTTGATACTCAGTTTAGACTATATTTGTCTTTCTTTTTCCTCTCTCCCCATCTTTGGCTTTAATTTACCAGTACTGCCCAGGATTGTTCACTTGCTTTCATTTTTGCTTTAATGTCTTCTACAGAGCTAGGTCTTTTCAATGTTTTAGGAATTTTTTTTTCTCTTTTTTTTTTGATGGATTCTTGACCTTTTAATCTTGGTGTTGACAGTTCTGAGTCTTTCCATTCTGGTTTAATTTTTGTGCCTTTCTGGATGGAATATCTCATATAGATGTCTTTACTGAAGCTTTTTCTTCAGCTTCTTCATCAAACTTGTCACGATCACCATCTTCATCATCATCTTCATCTGCAGCAAACTTTACTTTTTTGTGGGGAACCTTGCTACCACTTCCAGGGGCAGAACGCCTTCCAAATATACTTAGTTTCACATCCTCCTCCTCTTCATCTTCTGACTCTGCATCTTCCTCCACAGCTACTAAGTGCTGTCCACTAATGTACACAGGCCCTGAACCACACTTCAACTGTAAGACCACAGGTGGTGGTGTTTCATAGCCCCCAAGGGAAACCTTTGACTATACAGACATTTCACAGTTGCCAGTGTTACTTTAATTGGACTGCCTTCACGATTCATTGCCTCTTCTTCAGCAATGTGCAGTCATCCTTTGCACCAGCCCCTAAACTGACCATTCTTAAAGATAACTGGTGCTCATTTTCATCATTATCCACCTTAAAGTGATAGTCTTTGTCAGCCTTTAGTTCACAACCTAAGAGATAGTTCTGGGCCTCAAGGGGCTCATGTCCGTGGGTTGGAGGCATGCACTTAGATGGGAGAGAAGCCAGACGGAAATAAACAACTATTGTTGAGGAAAACAGCCGCACAGGCCAGAATCACACCAGGGAAAATGTTTTTAGAAGTATTCAAAGTTACTAATCTAAAATCTTCTCTGTTTTACAGGACTTAAATACTATTTATTCTTATCTTCATGGAATGGAAATATTATCAAATCTCAGGGAACATCAGCTTCGGTAAGTGTGATGCTGTGTTTAAGAGCATGTGCTAAGAGGTTTATTCAAATGAGTTCGGATAGATAGTTGCAGGGGCCAAATCATTCGCTTTTTATAGGCTGTGCATGGCAATTGGCCCCTCTCATTCCCGTTTTTCTTAGCCATGGGACCTTAAGCAAGTCTTAACATCTAAGCTGTAGTTTAGTCTTCTATAAAATAGGGATAACAACATTAACTTTGTTACAACATTTTGAGGATTAAATGAGAATATTTAAAGCAAAGTACAGTGCTCAATCTGTGCTATCTAGAGAAAACAGAACTGTTTTCTTTTTGTATTTTGTATTGATATTTATTATATAAAATGCTTAAGATGGACTTGGTATGATGTGGTATTATATTAAAGTGGAAGGAGCAAGACTCTTGATTGGGTATAAGCTCCTATGGACAGTACCCATGAACTTTCCAAACCTCATTTTTCTGTTCTGTAAAATGAGTTCACTCTCTTGCCACCTTGTATCATTGTGATTATATTTGTAAAGGCACTTTTGAGTGCTGTAAGTACTAACTGTTGTAACTTTGCATAAATTTTGGTTAAACTGTGTTTTCTTTCCAATGGCCAGCTTAACCATAACTTTTCTGGCTGTTCTTTTAAGTTTCTGGCTATGGGCCAAATTGCTAAAATATGATTGTTTTGGATTTATTATTTTCTGTTTTCTGTGTAACATTGTTCAGATGTTAGTATATATCAAATAAGTGTATCAAGAAGAAAGAAGAAAATTGAAAACTAGAGTGTTAGTAATAGAGTATTTTTAAATGTAAGCAAATTTGTATTTATTAAATCGATTTGTATGTGTGTGATGTTTATATTTTTAAACTCCAGTGAAAAACTCAGTGGTAGATCCGATAACTTTCTGTTGTGGTAGCTGTTAACAATTATTAAAACAATTTAAGATAATTTAAAAATTTTTTACTTTTTAAAAAATACATTAGATTGATGTCTGCAAGAGCACGCTATGAGAGATACAGTGGCAATCAAGTTCTTTTTTGGTAAGTATTTCCTTAATTAACAATGTTTAAACTTTGGACTGTTAGTAGGGAAATTCATTTGATTCTGAAAGTTTCTGTGGAAGAGATTGAAATACATTCCTGAACTGTGAAATATACATAGAGCTCAGGGAAGAAGTAAGTGCAGTAAAGTTTAATAAACAAGATACATCTGTGTAACTACTTTGCAGTGAATATATAGAACATACTAGCTTTTCAGAGGTCTCAGTCAGCCATCTTGGAAAGATAGTCTAGCTCTGATGGCTGTCACCTTAGATTAGTTTTGTCTCTGAATTTCATATAAAAATTCATACAAAACCTTTTGGTCAGGCTTTATATACCTCACAGATGTCGATTCTTCCATGTTTTTGCATTTGTTCTTTTTCAGTGCTTTATAGTATACAATTATGTGAAAAAAATCTTTCGCACTACTAATAAAAATACTGTTGTTTACAGTATTTTTCCTGTCATAAACAGTAAGTTTCTATGAATATTTTGTTCATGTCTTTTTGTACCCTTATTTACTCATTCCTTTGGGGAATATTCCTTAGGAATAAGCATTGGAAATATATGTGCTCAAATTTAGAAGATTCTAGTATTAGAATCTAAAATATATATTTCATTTTGTTATCTCATCATGATTTTATTTTTTGTTTTCCTGCTTAGTGATGATGAATGATTTTCCTATTCATATAGTCTATTTGGATAGCTATTTTCTGAAATCTTGATTCATGTTTTTGATCATTTTTTAATTGGGCTATCTTCTATCAATTTGTATAAAATTTTTATGAATGCTGTATCTAAGTCCTTTGTTGGGTGCATAAGTTGCAAATGTCTTCTCCCACTGTGTGGCTTGCTTTTTTTATTCTATTAATGGCATCTTTTGAAGAAAAGAGATTCTTTCTGTTTTTTTCCCTTGTGATTAGTGCATCTCATGTCCTATTTAAGAACACAAAATCTTTAGCTTCCTCAGATTATGAAGATAATTCTTCTCTGTTTTTCTTTCATAGTTTTTGGCAACAGGGACCTCTTTTATTTTAGGTGTGCAGCTGATGTGTTGTTGTTGTTCAGTCGCTAAGTCATATCTGACTCTTTGCAACCCCATTGCCTGCAGCACGCTGGGCTCCTCTGTCCCCCACTGTCTTCTGGAGTTAGTTCAGATTCATGTCCATTGAGTTAATAATGCTATCTAACCACCTCATGTAATTCCACGCCCTTCTCTTTTTTTTCTACGCCTTCGGTCTTTCCTAGCATAGCATCTGGGTCTTTCCCAATGAGTTGGGTTTTCACATCAGGTGGCCAAAGTATTGGAACTTTATCGTAAGTCCATCCAGTGAATATTGAGGGTTGATTTCTTTTAGGATTGATTGGTTTGATCTCCTTGCAGTCCAAGGGACTCTCAAGAGTCTTGTCCAGCACTACCGAGTCAAAAGCATCAATTCTTCACTGCTCAGCCTTGTTTATGGTCCAGGTCTCACATCCATATATGACTACTGGAAAAATCATCTTTGACTATATGGACCTTTGTCAGCAAAGGGATGTCTCTGCTTTTTAATATGCTGTCTAGGTTTGTCATGGCTTTCCTTAGAAGGAGCAAGGATCTTTTAATTTCGTGGCTGTAGTCATGGTCTGCAGTGATCTTGGAGCCCAAGAAAATAAAGTCTGTCACTGCTTTCACTTTTGCTCTTTTGTTTGCCATGAAATGATGGGACTGAATGCCATTGTCTTAGTTTTTTGAATGTTGAGTTTTAAGGCAGCTTTTTAACTCTCTCTTTTCACTCTCATCAATAGGCTCTTTAGTTCTTCTTCACTTTCTGACATTAAAGTGGTATCATCTGTATATCTGAGGTGGTTGATATGTCTCCTGGCTCTTGATTCCAGCTTGTGACAGTCTTGATTCTAGTTTGTGATTCCTCCAGCCTGTCATTTCCCATGATGTACTCTGCATATAAGTTAAATAAGCAGAGTAACAATATATGGCCTTCTCATACTCTTTTTCCAGTTTTGAACCAATCCTTTGTTCCATGTCCAGTTCTAACTGTTGCTTCTTAACCTGCATACACGTTTCTCAGGAGACAAGTAAAATGGTCTGGTACTCCCATCTTTTTAACAATTTCCCACCGTTTGTTGTGACCCACACAGTCAAAGCCTTTAGGATAGTCAATTAAGTAGAAATAGATGTTTTTCTGGAATTCCATTGCTTTCTCTGTGGTCTAGCAAATCTGGTTCCTCTGCCTTTTCTGATACTGACTATAGTGTTTCATTGCACATTGCATTTATCATTATTTCTAAGTATTTTCTGGATTCATATGGATTTTTATAGCTTTATTTGTTCAGTTGTTGGTTCATTAACTTATTAGTAAATGTTTGTTCTTATTATGCTTAGGCTGGTATAGAATGGTGAAAAGACTTGAGATTTGTCCTTATGAGTTTAACATGTAATGGAGGAGAAAAAGTTCATTAAGATAGCTACACATACATAAGAGCTATCAAGAAAAAGTATAGATTTATAGATAAATGGAACAGAATTGAGAGCCCAGAAATAAACTCCTATATTTATAAATAGTCTCTGCTTTTTTTTAAAATGGACCTCTAGCTATGTAGCTAAGCTATATGCACACAATGTGGGTATAACACAACTGAGTATTAAAAAGGAACCACCAGTGAATGGTTTATTTTTGTTCAAGGTACTAAACCATTTCAGTTGGGAAAGCATAGTTTTTTCAATAAATGGTACAGAGTATTTACATACAGAAAGTTAATCTGAGGTACTACTTTAAACCCAGTAGAATAGCTACAGTTTCAGGGGTTCAAAATGAGTAAAGGGGATCACCTGTATGGTAATGGGTGGAAAGTAAACTTGTGATGGTGAGCATGCTATAGGATATACAGAAATAGAAACACGGTGCTATAAACCAATGTTACTTCAATTAAAAACAAATTTTGAAAAATAGCTATAGTCAAAAAGGTAGACAATAACAAGTGTTGATTAGGATTTTTTGACACCTGGGATTGTCATATATTTGTGGTACAGATATATGACAATCCCAGGTGTCAACAAAGCCACTTTAGGAAATGGTTTGGCAGTTTCTTAAAATATTACCATGTAACCCAGTAATTCCACTTTTATATATTTACGAAGGAAATATGGAAATGTGCATACAGAGACTGTACACAGATGTTCTTTCTTAGTAGCAATATACATAGTAGCCTAAAACTGGAAATTGTCCAGTGAATGGGTAGATAAAATGCTCTGCATCTGGTGAGTGGAATACCATTTGTCAGTAAAAGGGAATAAAGTGGTGCTAAATACTACAACATAGACAAACCTCAGACAAATTATGCTAAATGGAAGATGTAAGTTAGAAGCATCACATATTACATGACTCTATTTACATGAACTGTCCAAAATAGAAATCTGTAGAGACTGAGCAGATTATTGTTTACCTGGGGCAGGGATAGACTGCAAACAAGGCACGAGGGGTCTCCCTTTGATGATGTTTGCACAGTCCTTTGCAACTTCATAAAAAGCATTGAATCATATACTTAAAGTGGTAAATTTATGGTTTGTAGATTATACTTCAGTTAAACTGTTTAAAAATTAATATTAAGAATTATCCACATCTATATCTGGCTAATCATAAACCAAAGAATTTTTGGAAAAATGAATGTGTAAATTAAAGAGTTTAAATTCAGAGATTAGTGGAAGCAGAGAAAAGAATGCATATAGTTGACCTTAACTGGGAAGCAGCATGATAGAAAAAGTGAAAATAAACCACTATGCTCAGTGCCACCAGTAGAGAGGAGGAAATGGGGAGAGCGAGATCTAGAGAGAGGTAGGTAGAGGCCACTTTAATAGTTTTTGTTCTTTATTTTAGGAGCAGTGTGAAGCCTTTGCAGGAGTAAAATCTGACAAGATTATGTGTGGCACTCTTCTCCAGGCTAGGTTATTCTTAAATTTATTCACTTGCAAAAAGAAAGGAGATAGGTGGACCCATGTTAAAGAACTTTCACTTTCCTTATGTTTACTCATCAGATACATTGCCAAACTGTGCTCGAAGGATGGGGTTCTCTGCAAGGTCTGAACGTTTTCTGATTGACGAGCTGGCATGGCTCTCTTGGTGTTAGGAGTGAACATCAGGAGTTTTCCTGTATTTATAGTAGAATTTACTGACAACTCTGTGACTGTTTCAGTAAAGAGATAAAAATTGGAGACTTGTGGTAGCATTTAAACGTAACTTTCTTCTGTGTTGATTTTGGGCAAATTTTTCTTTTATTGATTTTAATTCCTTTTTGATTGTATGAAAGTCATATTTCAAAAGAATTAGAAGGAATTTCCAAACAAAGAACTTTAAGTAGGAGATTTTCAGCCATTTGTATTTTCCCTCAGTAAAGACAGAGGGGAGGGATATTAAGAACTTTAAAATATCTTCTGGAAAGTTGATGATAATTTTTCCTTCTCATGGTAAGCAATAGGATTTACCTGGAAAGCTCACCCTGGGTGTTGTGTAGAATGGTTTGGACGCTTAGATTTCTAGACGATAGATGGTATTATTCACTGAGAACAGAGAACCCTAGAAAAAAATCAAGCTTGAGGGAAATGATAGGTAGATTTTGAACATGTTGAGGTTGAGTTGTGTGTTATATATGCAAGTTTACATATCAATAGCTAGATAGATATACAGTTCTCCAGCTCAGAGGGAATGTTTCTTTTATATAAAATTAGAATTGTCTACATATTGGAATTAATTGAAGTTGCAGGTATGGTAAATTAAAAATATATGAAAGACAAAATGATTAGATTATAAACTTAACACCTAATGGTATTCTGGGTTTCCATTGGTGATTTAACTGAACTAAAACTGATGATGGACTCAAGTTATCTGATATTTTTTATCCTTCAAAAACACATAAAATGAAAGGTTGGGTAGACATTTTATTTTTTCATGTCAGAATAGAATTTAAGTGAAAGAAGTAGATCATTATGACCCATATTATAGTTGAACATGAAGATGGAACATTGATAAATGTGAATTCCAAACAATACTGTCCTTAATATACGTTAAACTTATCAGAAATATAACTTTTTAATATGTACATCTAGTACAATATTTGAGTTGATCTTCATCAAATGTGGTGATCATACACAAAAATGAGGAATAGGAAGTTACTGATACAAGTTAATAATGAAGAACCAAAAAAAAATATTTCTGAAACCTGTATCTTAGGATAGTTATTATGTAAGATGTGAACACGGTCTATATGAAACCTTCGGCAACAAGTGAAATTTCCCAAGGACTGTTAATTTTTAACTACTTATAATAATACTTGAATTTTTTTCATGTTTTGTATTTTGTATTGAATTCATATATACATGTGAATATGTATATTTATTTACTCATCTATTTATTCACTTAAACAGTTCAGAAACTATTGCCAGATGTTGGTATATCCTGCTTTCTGGATCTGTGCTTATGAAAGACTCCATGGTTTTGCCTCCTTGCAGGTATGTTTACATTGGCTGCTTAGTATATTTGATAGGCAAAGTTTACGACTGTTTTATTTCTTATGTTAAACTATTTTATGTAGAATATGTATTTTCTCTTAGTAGATGATACATTTTATAGATGTCTTTGCTTTTTGGTACTACTTGAAGTACTTGGCAAGAATCAACTGATATTTCATATTTTGGGAGTATGTTGTTGTTCAGTGGCTCAGTCGTGTCTGACTCTTTGTGACCCCTTGGACTGCAGCATGCCAGCTTCCCTGTCCTTCACCATCTCCCTCCCGGAGCTTGCTCAAATTCATGTCCATTGAGTCAAGGATGCCATACACCATCTCACCTGTTCTCCTCCTGCCTTCAATCTTTCCCAGCATCAGGGTCTTTTCTAATGAGTTGGCTCTTTGCATCAGGTGGCCAAAGTATTGGAGCTTCAGCCTCAGTCCTTCCAATGAATATTTAGGATTGATTCCCTATCAGATTGACTGGTTTGATTTCTTTGCTGTCAACGGGACTCTCAAGAGTTTCCTCCAACACCACAGTTCAAAAGCATCAATTCTTCGGCACTCAGCCTTCTTTATGGTCTGACTCTCACATCCATACGTGACTACTGGAAAAACCATAGCTTTGACTAGACGGACCTTTGTTGGCAAAGTAATGTCTCTGCTTTTTAATATGCCGTCTAGGTTTGTCATCGCTTTTCTTCCAGGGAGCAAGCATCTTTTAATTTCATGGCTGCAGTCACCATCTGCAGTGATTTTGGAGCCCAAGAAAAGAAAGTCTGTCATTGCTTCCATTGTTTCCCCATCTATGTTCCATGATGTGATGGCACCAGTTGCCATTATCTTAGTTTTGTGAGTGTTGAATTTTAAGCCAGCTCCTTGACTCTCCTCTTTCACCTGCGTCTGGGGTGTAATCTTTAGTTTATCCCGTGACATGTTATTGTATTATTTGAGATTTGATATCATTTATCTGATGTTTCATGGATTCATTGCTCTTAGTTATAGGGAGGCAATATACCTTTATAGTTAAGAAATCAGCTTTTAGACTAACGGGAATTTGGCTAGTATCCTGATTCTGTCACTTATTAGCTGTTTGAGTCTGGACAAATTTTAGTTTTCCTGTGAAAAGGAGGATACTAATAGTACCCACTTACGTGTGTTATGAGGTTATAGCAAGCTATGACTCATACTTCTCAATGGAAGTTTGAACAAGTTGATATTTTAGAGCTAGACTGCTTGAGTTCATCTCTTTGCTTTACTGTTTTTTGGGTTAATTACTTAATCGTTCTGTGGCTCAGTTTCCTCACTTCTAAAATAGGAACAATAATAGGATGTATTTCATAAGCCAGTTTTGGGAAATAAGTGAGTTTATATAGCTCTTAGAACAGTGCCTGGCTTTTATAAGTAATTTTTAATTATCACCATCAGAATTATTAGGTAAAAGAAGAGTGGTTGGCAAGATGATTAGATATAATATTCTTAGATAATGTGGTCTGTTAGTAATAGTTAAGATTTGGGGGCCTGAAATTATAATTTGGTAACATAAAAATACAACCTTTTGGTGACTTTTCCCTATTAATGTTGAAAAGAGATTTTTAGGCTTTTAAGGTAGGACTTCTAATTGCAGCTCAATTAATTTAGTTTTAAAAATATTTTAAGTATCAAGGTACATTCTGTTTGATAGATAGTATGGAACATCTCAGTTGTGAGGCCATTTTTAAAGCTGTGTCTTTAGTCTTGAAACTTTATCATCAATATTTGGTTAAATGAAATGTGTACTTCTTGACTAGTAGTATAAAACATATTGTTGACTGTTTTTACAAATAAAATACATAATAATTCTTGCTTCTTTAACCCTTTTGGCTGTTGTTCCTTTCCCCTATGTTCTGAAAGACACTTGAGTGCTTTGTAGTGAGTGAATTAGTTCATGAAACAGAATAAGCTTGGTTGATGTGGATTACAGTTCTATTTTAGGATTATTAGTACTGTTCTTTTGAATATTTTATCACTCTTTTCTGCTGTTAATGAGTGGTTAAGAATTTGTTGTAATCACTTTATGAAGCCATTAATCAGCCATAATGATTCACTGTTAGTTTGTAATCAAGACATTGGAGTTTGTTTTAAATAATGGATAGTATGAGGTTTTCTTTTTTGTTGGTGTTTTGTTTTTTTGTTTGATTTTTTTTTTTTTTTGGCTGTACCACTTGCCCCATGGGATATTAGTTTCCTGACCAGGTATTGAGCTTGGGCCCATGGCAACGAAAGCACCGAGTCCTAATCATGGAACCACCAGGGAACTCCCAGTAATAAGAGATTTTTAAAACAAAGTCATGGTATGCTTTAATGTAATCATCATGAACTTCACAGCAAAGATGATTATAGAAGTGTATTTAATTGTCATTTAGAGAACAGTTCCTGTTAGATTTATATTTTGTGTTTGAGAGATGCTTGTTTGAGAGTTTATCGGAGGGTGATTGTTAGGATTAAATGAGTCAATACAAATAAAATACCTAGATTAATATTTAGCATATCAGTTCAGTTGCTCAGTCGTGTCCAACTCTTTGCAACCCCATGGACTGCAGCATGCCAGCTTCCCTGTCCATCACCAGCTCCTGGAGCTTGCTCAGCCTCATGTCCATTGAGTTGGTGATGCCATCCAACCATCTCATCCTCTGTCATCCCCTTCTCCTCCTGCCTTCAATCTCCCAGCATCAGGATCTTTTCTAATGAGTCAATTCTACCCATCATGTGGCCCAGGTATTGGGGCTTCAACCTCAGTCCTTCCAATGAATATTCAGGAGTGATTTCCTTTAGGATTGATTGGTTTGATCTCCTTGCAGTCCAAGGGACTCTCACGAGTCTTCTCCAACACCACAGTTCAAAAGCATCAATTTTTTGGCACTCAGCTTTCTTTAGGTCCAACTCTCACATCCATGCATGACTCTTGGTAAAACCATAGCTTTGATTAGGTGGACCTTTGTTGGCAAAGTAATGTTTTTGCTTTCTAATATGCTGTCTAAGTTTGTCATAGCTTTTCTTCCAAGGAGCAAGCATCTTTTAATTTCATGGCTGCAGTCACCATCTGCAGTGATTCTGGAGCCCGCAAAAATAAAGTCTGTCACTGTTTCCACTGTTTCCCCATCTATTTGCCATGAAGTGATGGGACCGGATGCCATGATCTTAGTTTTTTGAATGTTGAGTTTTAAGCCAGCTTTTTCACTCTCCCCTTTCACTTTCATCAAGAGGCTCTCTAGTTCCTCTTTGCTTTCTACCATAAGGGTAGAGTCATATGCATATCTGAGGTTATTGATATTTCTCCTGGCAATCTTGATTACAGCTTATGCTTCATCCAGCCCAGCATTTCTCATGATGCATATAAGTTAAACAAGCAGGGTGACAATATACAGCCTTGATGTTCTCCTTTCCCAAGTTGGAACCAGTTTATTCCATATCCGATTCTAACTGTTGCTTCTTGACCTACATACACATATCTCAGGAAGCAGGTAAGGTGGTTTGGTATTCCCACCTCTTTAAGAATTTTCCACAGTTCGTTTTGATCCACACAGTCAAAGGCTTTGGTATAGTCAATAAAGCAGAAGTAGATGTTTTTCTGGAACTCTCTTGCTTTTTCTATGATCTGACAGATGTTGGCAATTTGACCTCTGGTTCCTCTGCCTTTTCTAAATCCAGCTTGAACATCAGGAAGTTCACGGTTCACATATTGCTGAAGCCTGGCTTGGAGAATTTTGAGCATAACTTTACTAGCGTGTGAGATGAGTGCAACTGTGCGGTAGTTTGAGCATTCTTTGGCATTGCCTTTGTTTGGGATTGGAATGAAAACTGACCTTTTCCAGTCCTGTGGCCCCTGCTGAGTTTTCCAGATTTGCTGGCATATGAGTGCAGCTCTTTCACAGTATCATCTTTGAGGATTTGAAATAGCTCAACTGGAATCCCATCCCCTCCACTAGCTTTGTTCGTAGTGATGCTTCCTAAGGCCCACTTGACTTTTCATTCTAGGATGTCTGGCTCTAGGTGAATGATCACACCATCATGGTTACCTGGGTCATTAAGATCTTTTTTGTACAGTTCTTCTGTGTATTCTTGCCACCTCTTCTTAATATCTTCTGCTTTTGTTAGGTCCATACTGTTTATCCTTTATTGTGCCCATTTTTGCATGAAATGTTCCCTTGGTATCTCTACTTTTCTTGAAGAGATCTCTAGTCTTTCCCATTCTATTGTTTTTCTCTATTTCTTTGCTCTGATCGCTGAGGAAGGCTTTCTTATCTCTCGTTGGTATTCTTTGGAGCTCTCCGTTCAAATGGGTATATCTTTCCTTTTCTCTTTTGCCCTTTTCTTCTCTGCTTTTCTCAGCTATTTGTAAGGCCTCCTGAGACAACCATTTTACATTTTTGCAGTTCTTTTTCTCCTGTTGATGGTTGTTCAGCAGCCAGTTGCAATTTTGAGGTTCTTGCAGGAGAAGATGAGCACACGACCTTCTACTCTGCCATCTTATGATTTAGATGATTTAGCATATATTAAACATCAAATAATTTTTGGCTTCTGCAAATATCATAATGGCATTGAGATGTCATCATTATGATAGTCAATAGAATATAGCAGTACTTAATATAAGAGGAATAATAGTATTGTTTATAAAAATATAAACTATTTCTTTAGATATTAAGGTATCCGTTACTCCTTTATCAATGAATAGACAGAAACCACCTGGTAATTTGAACAGGGACCCTTTAAAGAATTATTAATTTTCAAGAAATTAGGTACTAAGAAGGATAAAGGTGCTAAGGTTACCCAAGGAAGGAATAAACTTGAAAGGGGAACTTTCTCCCCAAAACTGAAATTCAGAACTTTTGTTGGTGAATATGTTGCTTGTAGCCCAGTGGCTAATGACAAAGTTCACTTGGTTGCTCTGGGCCAGAGGTGTCCATGGTTACTGGGTCAAGGCGGTCAGGGAGAGAAAGTCTGACGAGGACTGGTAAACAGTATAGTCCTTCCCAACCCCTAGTCCACTCAGGGTGCAGATGGGTCCTGAGGCTGGAGATAGGACCTCCCTTTGCCTTACACACACCTATCCTGCCAAGCAGTAGGAAAGTATCTGCCGTTTCCTTGTACTAGCCTCCTTTACTGACAAAGCTTTGACATTAACAGCCAGCCAAAGGAGAATCTTGATTAAATCCAGATCCTTTATTATAAAGTAAATTTGAAACTGAGAGCAAATACATTTGAACTTGAGAGGCAGTAAATACATGGTACAGTGCCGTGCTTTCCAACCTTGTTAGCACCAGGGACAGATTTTGTGCAAGACAGTTTTTCCATAGACCAGAGTGGAGAAGGCAGTGTCAGGATGATTCAAGCATATTACATTTATTGTGCACTTGTTTCTGTTATTACATCAGCTCCACCTCAAATCATCAGGCATTAGATGCCAGAGGTTGGGCACCCCTGGTACAGTCCACTCCCTTGGTTACTTAGTTTTCATATGAATGCTTCTGAACACATTTGAGCTTCTATCCAATTCTCTTTTCATTTAACAAGATACAGCTATCCTTCATATAAGTAAAGAAGTTCTTACCATCTCCCTGAAACAAGGGGATGCACGGTCCCAGTTGTCAGTGCTTGCTGTATTAGTTATACTTTTCATCACAGTGCCTCTGACTGTTAACTCCAGACTACCTTATAAAGTTCACTTCCAACAACTTATATATAAAATAGATATGGGAAAGAGAGGAAAGAAGAAAATAGTTAACGTTTATACAACTCCGGACCATGTATACAACATACAGTCCTGTTTCTATCATTGGTCACAAATCCGTAGTTGATCTTGCTTCCTCTTTTTACCACCCATTCAGTACTTGTGCCTTCAACCAGAATTTCAGCTGTTCTGGGTTCTTTACCTGATTATGGGCACAAAACCTTCATTTCTTAAGGGTCCTTAATTATCCTATGTTTGGTTCTTCCCTGCCCACCGCCCCCACCCCGGCCACTTGGGGTTGCTGTTAGTTTTCCATTAACTTTAATAGTGGACTTGAAAGCACTGTACAGAGCCCAAAAGAACCTCTTGGGCTATAGATGTAGTTCTGCTGGCCTCCATTTTATGCAGCAACTCAGTTCCTCCTTGGTGATTGTAATCAATCACTCAGGCCAGTAGAATAAACCCCTTTTCTGCCTTTCGGTTCAGTGGCCAGGTCAAACAAGAGATGGCAAGAGTGAATGTCGACATTCTAGGAATCAGCAAACTGAAATGGACTGGAATGGGTGAATTTAACTCAGATGACCATTATATCTACTACTGCTGGTAGGAATCCCTCAAAAGAAATGGAGTAGCCATCATGGTCAACAAAAGAGTCCGAAATGCAGTACTTGGATGCAATCTCAAAAACAAAAGAATGATCTCTGTTTGTTTCCAAGGCAAACCATTCAGTATCACAGTAATCCAAGTCTATGCCCCAACCAGTAACGCTGAAGATGCTGAAGTTGAACGGTTCTATGAAGACCTACAAGACCTTTTAGAACTAACACCCAAAAAAGATGTCCTTTTCATTATAGGGGACTGGAATGCAAAAGTAGGAAGTCAAGAAACACCTGGGGTAACAGGCAAATTTGGCCTTGGAATACAGAATGAAGCAGGACAAACACTAATGGTGTTTTGCCAAGAAAATGCACTGGTCGTAACAAACACCCTCTTCCAACAACACAAGAGAAGACTCTATACATGGACATCACCAGATGGTCAACACCGAAATCAGATTGATTATATTCTTTGCAGCCAAAGATGGAGAAGCTCTATACAGTCAGCAAAAAGAAGACCAGGAGCTGACTGTGGCTCAGACCGTGAACTCCTTATTGCCAAATTCAGACTTAAATTGAAGAAAGTAGGGAAAACCACTAGACCATTCAGGTATGACCTAAATCAGATCCCTTATGATTATGCAGTGGAAGTGAGAAATAGATTTAAGGGTCTAGATCTGATATATAGAGTGCCTGATGAGCTATGGAATGAGGTTCGTGACATTGTACAGGAGACAGGGATCAAGACCATCCCCATGGAAAAGAAATGCAAAAAAGCAAAATGGCTGTCTGGGGAGGCCTTACAAATAGCTGTGAAAAGAAGAGAAGCGAAAAGCAAAGGAGAAAAGGAAAAATATAAACATCTGAATGCAGAGGTGCAAAGAATAGCAAGAAGAGATAAGAAAGCCTTCTTCAGAGATCAATGCAAAGAAATAGAGGAAAACAACAGAATGGGAAAGACTAGGGATCTCTTCAAGAAAATCAGAGATACCAAAGGAACATTTCATGCAAAGATGGGCTCGATAAAGGACAGAAATAGTATGGACCTAACAGAAGCAGAAGATATTAAGAAGAGGTGGCAAGAATACACAGAAGAACTGTACAAAAAAGATCTTCATGACCCAGATAATCACAATGGTGTGATCACTGACCTAGAGCCAGACATCCTGCAATGC
>NW_011495051.1:107654-136007 GCF_000754665.1 Bison bison bison | reverse complement strand
TCATGACCCAGATAATCACAATGGTGTGATCACTGACCTAGAGCCAGACATCCTGCAATGTGAAGTCAAGTGGGCCTTAGAAAGCATCACTACGAACAAAGCTAGTGGAGGTGATGGAATTCCAGTTGAGCTATTCCAAATCCTGAAAGATGATGCTGTGAAAGTGCTGCACTCAATATGCCAGCAAATTTGGAAAACTCAGCAGTGGTCACAGGACTGAAAAAGGTCAATTTTCATTCCAATCCCAAAGAAAGGCAATGCCGAAGAATGCTCAAACTACCACACAATTGCACTCATCTCAGTGGCTAGGTGGAAGTCACTAATTCAGTGGAACCATTGCTGTGTTCCTGCTAGAAATAATCTAGCAGGACTAAGGCAATGGCACCCCACTCCAGTACTGTCGCTCGGAAAATCCCATGGATGGAGGAGCCTGGTAGGCTGCAGTCCATGGGGTCGCTAAGAGTGAAACACGACTGAGCGATTTCACTTTCACTTTCCACTTTCATGCATTGGAGAAGGAAATGGCACCCCACTCCAGTGTTCTTGCCTGGAGAATCCCATGGACAGAGAAGCCTGGTAGGCTGCAGTCCATGGGGTCGCACAGAGTCGGACACGACTGAAGCGACTTAGCAGCAGCAAGACTCAAACCAGCAGAGCTCAAAGTTTTAGGAAGAGGAAGTACAAATTCTATGTATGAGTTATTAAGTATAACAGTGAGAAGAACCACTGTTACTTCCATGCCTTGAATATGAAATCCATGTATTCTGCCTGTTGAGCAGATACATAACAGAAATTATTGCTGTACTTTTGCTGCTGCAAAATGAGTACCTTGATTGAAAATGATGCTATCTAGAGTGCTGAGGCTATAGATGGCATTTTGTGAGCCTGTGGATAGTGCTTCTGGCAGAAGCATTGTGGATGGCAAAAGCCAATCATATCTAGAATATGTGTCTGTTCCAATGAGGACAAATAGATTCCTCCTCCATGCTCAAACTCAAGTTCATTGAATAGGTTGATGCCATCCAACCATCTCATCCTCCATCACCCCCTTCTCTTCCTGCCCTCAATCTTTCCCATCATCGGGATCTTTTCCAATGAGTTGGCTCTTTGCAAGAGGTGGCCAAAGTATTGGAACTTTGGCATCAGTCCTTCCAATGAATATTCAGGGTTGATTTCCTTTAGGATGGACTGGTTTAATCTTGTTACTGTCCAAGGAACTCTTAAGAGGCTTCTCCACCACCATAGTTTGAAAGCATCAATTCTTCAGTATTTTTCCCAGATTATGTCTTGCCTTTTTGTTTTTCAATGATAACTTCTTTAAGTGTGAGAGGTCCAAAGTACTTAAGTGTTCTACTAATTTGTTTGAAGTACTTAAACGTGTTCTACTAATCTTTGTCTATTCCAAGTTTGTAAATATTCTCTTCTGTGTATTCTTAGACAGTTTTCTTAAACTAGCTTTACTGGTGTATAATTTACATACCATAAAATTCACCCATAAGTTTTTATGATTAATATATATACATTGGTACACCATAGTTTTAGACTTCCTTTACCTGAAAAAGTTTTGCATGCCCTTTTGCAGTTAAAACCTGACAGACTTTCTGTCTCAATATCTACCTTGCGCAGATATTTAAAAGTAGTCTTTGTTTTGGCATTTTTCACTTAGCATAATGTTTTTGAGGTTCATCATTGTTTTAGACTATAACAGTTGTAGCATGTCTATTTTTTTCAATTGTTAAGTTGTATTTCATTTTAAGAAGATTTCACATTTTGTCTTGCCATTCATGAGAAGATGAAAAGTTTGAAATTTTATTGTTTTAGTTTAGAGGCTTCTATGAATAATGCTGCTATAAAGATTCAAATAAATACATGTCTTTACATGGGCTGTGTATTTTTTCTTTTGTAGATATGCAGGAGGGAATTGCTATGTCATATAAATATATATTTAACTTTTGAGGAAAGGTCCAAATTGCTTAAAGGATGACTATTATGTTACATACTGACCAAGAACATACCATGGATCTCATTTTTCTGCATCCTCTCCTTCACTTGGTATTGACAGTCTTTTGATTATTTCTCTTCTAGTATGTGTAACTATCTCAGTGATTTTAACTTGTATTTCAGTAGTGACTATTAGTGTTGAGGCTCTTATGTGCTTATTAAGCATTCCTGTACCTTTGCTGAAATGTCTGTTCAAAGCATTTCCCCATTATCTGTCTTAAGTTGTAAGAATTTATGTTTTAGATATAAGTTCTTCATGAGATGTATGATTTTTAATTGTGTTTGTCTTACCAAGTTTTAAGAACTTAGATGTTTTAGATACAAGTTCTTTGTCAGATATATGATATGCATGCATTTTCTTTTTTCTGTGGCTTGTTTTTTCCTTTTCTTAATAATGTCTTCTGAAGCACAAGTGTTTTATATTTTCATGAGATTCAGTTTTGTTTTTTTTTTCTTTTGAGGACCTAGATTTTGCTGGTGTATCTTAAGAAATCTTTGTTTAGCCTAATTGCATAGTTTTCTCTTATGATTTCTTCTAGATGGTTTTCAGTTTCAGCAGTTATATTTTGGTCTAGTTCATTATGACTTCATTTTGGTTTTGTTTTTGTTTCTCTTTGTTTTGTGTTTTTGCTTAAGAATAGCCGGTTGACCCAGTATCGTTTTAGAAGGCATTGAATTGCTTTTGTTGAAAATCAGTTGACCAT
Source organism: Bison bison bison (assembly GCF_000754665.1). Classification (NCBI taxonomy): domain Eukaryota; kingdom Metazoa; phylum Chordata; class Mammalia; order Artiodactyla; family Bovidae; genus Bison; species Bison bison. The sequence goes on along the minus strand of NW_011495051.1, from coordinate 133,302 downwards.
ATATATGTCTGTTCGTTTGCTTTTGCTGAACTAATGTTTGCTCTGTTTCATTTAACTATTTTTCTATCTTGGTACTAATCTTCTGTCTTAATTATTGTGGCTTGTTGTAAGTTGTCAAATCAGTACTGTGAGTCTTACAGCTTTGTTCATTTTTAGAGTGATTTTGCTTATTTTAGGTTGTTTTTCCATATGAATGTAAGGATATGCTTGTTTTATAAATCCTGATAGGATTCTCATAAAAACTGATTTATTGTTTATTTCATAATAGACTATTTTTTTATAGCAATTTTAGGTTTATAGCCTGGAGTGGAAGGTATACAGATTTTTCATATACTTTCTGCCCCTACTCATGCATAGTCTCCACCATTATGAGCTACTCTCACAAAAGTGGTGCATTTGTTAGAGTTGATGAACCTCACTCAAAGTACAGTTTATATTAGGGTTCATTCTTGGTAGTGTACACTCTTTGTGTTTGGACAAACATACAAAGTTATATTTTCACCATTATAGTATTAGAGTAGTTTCCCAGACCTCAGATTCCTGAGTTCCACCTGTTAATTCCTTCCTTTCCACCAACCCCTGGCTTTTTTATAGTTTTGCATTTTCCACAGTGTCATATAGTTGAAATCGTACCATGTATAGTGTTTTCAGATTGGATTCTTTCACTTAGAAATACATAATATAAGTTTCCTCCATGTCTTTTCATAGCTTAATAGCTCATTTCTTATAGCACTGAATAATAGTCTGTCATCTGAATGTACCACAGTTTATCCATTCACATACTGAAGAGTGTCTTGGTTGCCTCCATATTTTGCCAATTGTGAATAGTTGCTATAAACATCGAGGTGCAAGTGTTTCTGTGGATATAAATTTTCAGCTCCTTTGGGTAAATACCAGGGAACATGATTACAGAATCATATGGTAAGAGTATTTTTAGTTGTGTAAGAAATTGCCAAACTGTCTCCCAAAGTGGCTGTACTATTTTGCATTATTAGCAGCAATGAATGAGAGTTCTTTTCCTCCACGTCTTTTGCAGCATTTGGTATTGTCAGGGATCGGGATTTTGGTGTTTCTGATGAAGTGTTGTGGTATCTTGTTACTTTAATTTGCATTCTTTGCTGGAGTGTCTGTTAAGGTCTTTCACCCATTTTTTAATTATGTTGTTTTCGTATCTTTGTTTTAAGAGTTATTTATATGTTTTAGACAACGATCTTTTATCAGAACTCAGTTGAGTTCAATCACTCAGTCGTGTCCGACTCTTTGCAGCCCCATGGACTGCAGCAGTCAGGCTTCCCTGTCCATCACCAATTCGCAGAGCTTGTTCAAACTCATGTCCCTTGAGTCGATGATGCCCTCCAATCATCTCATCCTCTGTCATCCCCGTCTCCTCCTGCCTTTGGTCATTCCCAGCATGAAAATCAGTTCCCAGCTGGAAAATTCCCAGCATTTTCCAGTCGGTTTTTTGCATCAGGTGGCCAAAGTATTGGAGTTTCAGCTTCAGCATCAGTCCTTCCAGTGAATATTCAGGACTGAATTCCCTTAGGATTGGCTGGTTGGATCTCCTTGCAGTCCAAGGGACTCTCAAGTCTTCTCCAAGACCATAGTTCAAAAGCATCAATTCTTTATCAGAACTACCTTTTCAGATATTTTCTGCCAGTCAGTGGCTTGTCTCATTCTCTTAACTATGTCTTTTGTAGAGCAGTTTTTAATTTTAATGAAGTTCAGCTTATCTGTTACTATTTTATATATCTTGCCTTTAGTGTTGTAGATAAATCATTGCTATACCCAGCGTCATCTAGGTTTTCTCCTGTATTATCTTGTAGAGTTTTGTAGTTTTGCATTTTATATTTAGGTATGTGGTCAATTTTGAGTTAATTTTTGTAAAGTGTGTCTAAATTATGTTTTTTAAGATGTGGACATCCAGTTGTTCAGCACCATTTGTTAAAAAGACTAACTTTGCTCCATTGTGCTTCCTTTGCTTCTTTGTCAAAGATGGGTTGACTGTATTTACAGAGGTCTCTCCCTGGGCTCTTTGTTTTGTTACATTGATGTATTTATTCTTTCAACAATACCACACTGTCTTGATAACTGTAGCTTTCTGGTAAATCTTGAAGTCTGACAGCATCAGCCCTTTGATTTTTTTTTTCTTCTCTTTCAATGTTGTGTTGACTATCCACAAAATAACTTTATGGAATTTTGATTGGCATTGCATTGGTCTAAAATCAAGTGGGAAGTACTGACATCTTGACAAAATTGAGTCTGTCCATGAACAAGGATTGTCACTTCATTTATTTATTTCTTCTTTGATAATTTTTTATTAGAGTTTTGTAATTTTTCTTACATAGATTTTATGTAGATTTTGTTAGATTTTTACCATAGTACAATTGACCCTTAGAAAATTCTGGTTTGAATTACACAAGTCCACTTACACATAGATTTTTTTTCCCCACTAAATTCTACAGTAATACAGGATTCACAGTTGGTTGAATTAGCAGATGTGCAACTGCCAGTGTGGAGGATTGACTGTAAAATTATACTCAGATTTTTGACTCAGGAAGGTTTGGTATCCCTAACCCCTGTGTTGTTCATGGGTCAACTGTATTTTATTTTCAGTTATGCTAATGCAGATGGTGTTTGTTGTATCACATCCCACATATTCTTGCTGTTATTATAGGAAAGCAGTTAATTTTTGCATGTTAACAACTTATTGACCAGAGAAATATTAATATGTCTTTTGTTACCCAAATGTTATTGACTGGAGACATTTCAGTATTCACATATATAACAAATTGCCAACAACAGACATTAGTTTCTGCAAAAATCCCCTGACCAATGATATGTTAGCCTTGCATCCTGCAGCCTTGCTGTAATCACTTATTAGTTTCAGGAGTTTTCTTGGTCAGTTTTTTCAGGTTTTCTACATGAATGATCAAATCATCTGAGAACAAGGACAGTTTTGTGTCTTCCCTCCCATCTGTATACCTCTTATTTCCTTTTCTTATTATATTAGCTAGGACTTCCAATACCATCGTTTTTTTTAATATATATTTTTAAAGATTTATTTGTTGGCTGTGATGCATCTTCATTGTTGTGTGAGGGTTTTCTCTACTTGCAGCAAGTGGGGCTACTCTTCATCGTGGTATATGAGCTTCTCATTGTGGTGGCTTATCTTGTTGTGGAGCAGAGGCTCTAAGCATGCAGACTTCAGTAGCTGCAGTGCGTGGGCTCAGTAGTTGTGTCTCCTGGGCTCTAGAGCGCTGTCTCAGAAGTTGTGGCACAGGCCGCATTACTCCTGGGCATGTGGGATCTTCCTGGACCAGGAATTGAACTGGTGTGCCTAGCTTTGCAAGGTGTATTCTTAACCACTGGACCATTAGGGAGGCCCCGATACTATCTTAAAAGCCATGCTTTAGAGGGAGCATCATTGCTTTGTTTCTGCTCTTAGTAAAGCGTTGAGTTTCTCACCATTAAGTGTGGTGCTAGCTGTTGGTGTTTTGTCCGATAGTTGTTACCAAGTTGAGAAAGTTCCCCCCTATTTCTTGCTTATTGAGAGTTTTATCATGAATGGGTGTTGCATACAGAATGGAAAGGAAGAAATAAAACTACCAGTTTTTGTGTGTAGAGGGATCTACAAACTTAACTAGTAAAATTTAAAGTATATCATGGTCACAGGATATAAAATCAATATATAAAAACTAATTGTATTTCTTTATGCTAGCAGTGAATAAGATTTAAAATGAAGTTAAGAAAATAATGTATTCAGAATAACCTCAAAAATATTAAGAAATAATTTAACAATTTTTAAAAGTAAAAAACTTATACACTGAAAAATGTAAAATGTTAATAAGTGAAATTAAAGACAATGTAAATATATGTAGAAACAATCCATGTTCATACCCAGGAAGATGCAGTATTGTTAAGTGCACGTCTCCTCGTATTAATCTGTAGATACAAAATATTCTTGGAATTCCAGTTTCTGCTAGGCCATGTAAGAATCTTGGAAATTGCCACTGTGTTCTAATAACAACTGTTAGGTTGGTTTAAGAGTAATTGCAATTGCATTGTTGAATATTACCATTTGAAATTGGAATACATTCTTAAATAAATGTGGTTATGTTAAACATCAATTTAATGTGCATTTCTCACTTTTTTTTTTTGCTGATGGCTTAGTAGATAGTGTTAGTTGCTCAGCCGTGTCTGACTCTTTGTGGCCCCATGAACTGTAGCCCACCAGGCTCCTCTATCCATGGAATTCTCCAGGCAAGAATACTGGAGTGGGTTGCCATTCCCTTTTCCAGGAGATCTTCCTGACCCAGGTGTCGAACCTGGGTCTCCTGCATTGCTGACAGATGTTTTGCCATCTGAGCCACCAGGGAAGCTAATGACTTATTACTTGCTACTTATAATATTTTAACTATATATAGGAATAAACAAACTTATTTCTCATTGGCAAAAATGTGTTGATTATAATGGTTCCTATTTTGATTAACAAAAGATCAATTAACAAATTGATCCTAGTTATAATGATTTAAAATTCATGGTCCAAAACCGCAGTTACTTTTGTACCAACCTAATACAAAACTGAATAGACTGAAAAATAAATAACTTTTCTTAGGTCCATAAGGGAAGTGAGGTAACAAGGGAAACTGCTGTCCCCAAATTAAAGAGAATGACAGATGAATACAAAAAAATCAAAACTTAGAGCAACAGTCTCTGAGGCAGCTAATGTCAGTGTAGGAAAATTGAACTGTAATTGATGAACTTCTGGAGACTCAGTGTGGACTACTCTCAGAGTTTAAAAAAAAAAAAAATCAGGCAAGACCAAGTCATTGAAAGAACCTCCACCCTTTTTTGCGTTTTACCTCATAGATCTCAAACAGGTTCTCATAGATCTCAAACAGGTTCTCATAGTGAATAATAGAGAAAAAGCCCTTTGTGCTTCTGTCAGAGGGGAGGAAAAAGGAAACATTTTGAAACATGCTACAGCTTTCTTAAGAATGTCTGCCTTTCAGATCAGATTAGTCGCTCAGTCGTGTCCAACTCTTTGCGACCCCATGAATTGCAGCACGCCAGGCCTCCCTGTCCATCACCAACTCCTGGAGTTCACTGAGACTCACGTCCATCGAGTCAGTGATGCCATCCAGCCATCTTATCCTCTGTCGTCCCCTTCTCCTCCTGCCCCCAATCCCTCGCAGCGTCAGAGTCTTTTCCAGTGAGTCAACTCTTCACATGAGGTGGCCAAAGTACTGGAGCTTCAGCTTTAGCATCATTCCTTCCAAAGAAATCCCAGGGCTGATCTCCTTCAGAATGGACTGGTTGGATCTCCTTGCAGTCCAAGGGACTCTCAAGAGTCTTCTCCAACACCACAGTTCAAAAGCATCAATTCTTTAGCGCTCAGCCTTCTTCACAGTCCAACTCTCACATCCATACATGACCACAGGAAAAACCATAGCCTTGACTAGACGAACCTTTGTTGGCAAAGTAATGTCTGCTTTTGAATATGCTATCTAGGTTGGTCATAACTTTCCTTCCAAGGAGTAAGCATCTTTTAATTTCATGGCTGCAGTCACCATCTGTAGTGATTTTGGAGCCCAGAAAAATAGTCTGACACTGTTTCCACTGTTTCCCCATGCCTTCAGGAGAAACTATTCCATTAGAGCCTAGACGTGCAGAAAGGTAAATAACTCAGCTGTATACTCCGGTACTCCCCTGGAAAACCCCATGGATGGAGGAGCCTGGTAGGGTGCAGTCCATGGGGTCACGAAGAGTTGGACATGACTGAGTGACTTTACTTTCACTTTTCACTTTCATGCATTGGAAAAGGAAATGGCAACCCACTCCAGTGTTCTTGCCTGGAGAATCCCAGGGACAGGGGAGCCTGGTGGCCTGCCGTCTATGGGGTTGCACAGAGTCGGACACGACTGAAGCAACTTAGCAGCAGCAGCCTGTACTCTTGCCTGGAAAATCCCATGGATGAAGGAGCCTGGTGGGCTGCAGTCCATGGGGTCGCTAAGAGTCGGACACGACTGAAGTGACTTAGCAGCAGCAGCAGCCTACTCTAGCAATGCTGTCCCACCTAAAAGGAGAACAACAGAGAAACATGTGAAATTCAGTCCACTGGCAAAGACTCACTAGAAGAGACATAATCTTAGAACTATAATGTACTTCTCCTCCTATCACACCTTACTAGCATATTACTAAAGGTATATTTCTAAGTAGTTCCTTTTATCCATTACATCATTTCTCACTAGCAAGAAAAAATTACAAGGGTTTCTAGAGGGTAAAAAACAGTTGGAAGAGACAGAGCAAACATAGGAACCAGATTCAAATATGGTAGAGATGTATAAAAAGAACTACACAACATAACCAAATGGGATTTAACTTAGGTACACAAGGCTGGTTCAGTAATCAAAAACAACTAATGTAATCCTTCACACCAGCAGTAATGGCTGATATCTCAAAACTCTACTCTCAATAAGTGATATAACTGCTATAATGAAAAATTAATAAAGCTTAAGTCTATCAGCCACTTTGATTTAATGGTTTTTTCAGACTTACATCTTTATGCAAGATAGAGCTTATTTTAGACCATAAAACAAGTCTCAGTAAGTTAAAAAGGATTGAAATCATACAGAGTTTGTCCTCTTAAGTGTATTGGAATTGAATTGTAAATGGATACCAGAGAAAAATGTGGGAATTGAAACAGTGCCTTTGAAAATGACCTATAATTTGAGGAAGAGTGATAACAGAAATTAGAAAGTATTTTGATGAATGAAAATGAACACACATCACAATTTATGGAATTCAGCTGAAGGCCCTTAGAGGGAAAGTCTTAGTACTTTTATGGTCTCAATTCAACCATCTTAAGTTTTTCCAGCTTAAGAATAATAAAGTAAACTCAAAGTGAACAGAAGTTTGAGTGGAGATCAGTGAAAAAACAGAAAAATAGTAGAGAAAAATCAATGAATCGAAAAGTTCTTTGAAAAGATCTATAAAATTGTTATACCTTGAGATAGATTGCCCTTTTAAAATAGAGAATACACAGATTATCAATATTAGGTATTGAAAAAGGGGATATTACTATCTTACAGAAATGAAAAGTATTCTTAGGCAAGTTTATCAGCCAGTTTATACTAATAAATTGAACAAATCTTAAAAAGACATACACTGGCAACTTCCCTGGCAGTCCAGTGGTTGGGTCTCTGAGCCTCCAGTGCAAGGGGTGGAGAACTAATCTCTGTCTGTCTGGAAACTAAGATCCCACAAGCTGCATGGGAAAAGAAAAAAAGATATATAAATACACTCAAAAACAATTAGGAATTCTAATATCCTTTAAAAAGTAAATTATTTTTGTATATATTCCCATAAGGAAATGCATAGGCCTAGATGGCTTTACTGCTAAGCATTTTTCAGATATTTCAGTTAATTTTGGTTGTTCAGTCGTGTTCGTCCCTGCAACCCCATGGACTGCAGCACGCCAGGCTTCCCTGTCCATCACCAGCTCCTGGACTTTGCTCAAACTCATGTCCATCGAGCCAGTGATGCCATCCAACCATCTCATCCTCTGTCGTCCCCTTCTCCTCCTGCCTTCAGTCTTTCCCAGCATCAGGGTCTTTGACAGTGAGTCAGTTCTTTGCATCAGGTGGCCAAAGTATTGGAGTTTCAGCTTCAGCATCAATCCTTTCATTGAATATTCATAACTGATCTCCTTTAGGATGGATTGGTTGGATCTCCTTGCAGTCCAAGGGACTCTCAAGAGTCTTCTCCAACACCACAGTTCAAAAGCATCAATTCTTCAGCACTCAACCTTCCTATAGTCCAGCTTTCACATCCAAACATGACTACTGGAAAAACCATAGTTTTGACTAGACGCACCTTTGTTGGCAAAGTGAATGTCTCTGCTTTTTAATATGCTGTCTTGGTTGGTCATAGCTTTTCTTCCAAGGAACAAATGTATTTTAATTTCATAGCTGAAGTTACCATCTGCAGTGATTTTGGAGCCCCAAAAAATAAAGTTCGCCACTGTTTCCACTGTTTGCCCATGTATTTGCCATGAAGTGATGGGACCGCATGCCATGATCTTAGTTTTCTGAATGTTGAGTTTTAAGCCAACTTTTTCACTCTCCTCTTTCACTTTCATCAAGAGGCTCTTTAGTTCTTCTTCACTTTCTGCCATAAGGGTGGTGTCATCTGCATATCTGAGGTTATTGATATTTCTCCCAGCAATCTTGATTCCAGGTTGATTCAGTCTTAATTCTCAGAGCCAGTGGAATCTGAGAGCCACCCTGTTCACCAGCGCTTCCCTGTGGAGAGGCTAGGGGAGCTTGGGGCCCTCAGCAGCAGAGGTGGGAAGACCCAAGGGTGGGTAGGAGACCTCTTAGCCGGAGGACAAGGACCATGTGGGCCACCCCGACCCTAATCTACACCATTAGTACCAACTCACCCTCTCGGGACAGCCAGAGGCTCTACCAGCGAGCAAAGCTGGAAATGGACCTTGAATGCTCACGCCAGCTCAGCCCCACAGATAAATGTTTAATGAAGCATTATTATTAACATTAACACATACGTAAAGTCTTTTGAGAAATGGAAGAAGGAACTTTTCAATCTCCTTTATGAATATAGTATTATCATGATGATGTACTATTCTAAGAAAACTGCAATTATTTCTCCTGAACATACCTGTAGAAATTAACAAAATAATAGCAGATTAAATCCATGAATATATTAGAAGAATTAGACATTTGTGATCAGGTTGGGTTTATCCTAGGAATGCAAGGAAGTTTAAAATCCATAAAACAATTAATGTAGTATTCTCCATTAGTAAAAGAGTGGACAGAAGCTACATGATCCTTTCAGTAAGCAGAAAAAAAATATTTGATAAAACTCGTTCATGATAAGATTTTTAAAATTTAGCTATATGGAAGGAAACTTCCTCAGTAACCCTTGTCTAGGACATGTACAAAAATTCTGTGCTGTGAGAAGTTTTTAATTTCCATTTTTTCATTTATATCTCTGATCCATTTCTCATTTTTGATTATGGTATTAAAATCTTCCTTTTTTCTGTATCGATATGTCGTTGTTCTGTCACTACTTGTAGATAATATCTTTCCCCTCATTGAATTTCCTTGGCACTTTCGTCAAAAATCAATTGAACATATATGTGTGGGTCTGATTTTGTTCTCTCGGTCCTGTTTTATTGATCTATAAATTAATCTGATGCCATACTGTCTTGAGTATTCTAGCTTTATAAAATTACCATGAAATATAAAATAAATATTCCATCTTCTTGTTTTCCAAAATTGGTTTAATTATTTTAGATCTTTTACATTTCTCTGTAAATTTTATAATCATCATGTCAGTGTCTCTAAGGCAACTTGTTGATTACATTGAATTTGTAGAACATTTCCACCCATAAATGAGGTATATCTTATTTAGGATATCGTAATTTTCTTTTCAGTGTTTTATAGTTTTTTTAGTTGGCAGTTTTATAGAGGTTTTGTGCATGTTTTTATAAACTTATCTCAAGTATTCTGTGTTTTCATTCTACCTTTAATGGAATTAAATTTTTTTTCCAGATTGTTCATTGATAATATACAATAAAAGCATTGATTTTTGAATGTTGAGCTTGAATCCTTCAATCTTGGTAAATTCACTTGTTTCTTTCTTTAAAAAAAAAAAAAATTGTCTGTACCAATTTAATCTGTGCCACACTGCTTGTAGTCAGCTTCTTAGTTCCTTGACCAGGGATCAAACCTAGGCCACATCAGTGAAAGCCCTGAGCGCTAACCACTGGGCTGGAATTACCTGAAAACAGAATGTATAGAATTTACTTAATGTATAGTCATGTCATCTCCAGTGCAGCTTTTCTCATGCCTTTCTTGTATAAGTTATTGTTCTAGGAATTCAAATAGTTGGAGTATGTTTCTTTACCTCAGTACTTTAGCTGATAAATTCAGAAGGAATGATACAATTATAAAATGGCTTTTTCAGTAGCCCCTAATAACAGTTGAGGTCTGGTCACCAATCAAAAAAGGATACTAAATCTAATAGATGGAAAATTGATAGGAGGATTTATAGTATTGTGAGCATATCAAATTGACAGTGTGTGAAACCACTCACCGTTGTTAACACTACTAAAAACTGGCACAACCAGACATGTGTCTACATATGTGATGTGGTAGAATATTCCACTAGGTCTTTAAAAAAAAAAAGCTTCTGTTTCTCTGTTGAATTCATGTTTATCTCACTTTCTTAAACATTTGGAGCATACTTAAAAATAGCTGTTTCAGTGTTGTCTGTTGATTCTCTCACTGCTGACAACTGTAGATTTGTTTTTATAGGTTGGTTTTTCTTTGGCTATGGATCATATAGTCCTCTTTGCACGGTATTTTTTTGTTTTACTGGATGTCAGATTTCTATGTTGCTGTATTTCACCTTTTGGTGTATTTCTTTAGAGTAGTATTAGGCTTTCTTCTGACATGTAGTTCACTTAATTGGAATCTATTTTAAGTCTTTAATATTTGTTTGAGTGAGTCTAGCACTTCTTTGCTGCTGCTGCTGCTGCTGCATCGCTTTAGTCGTGTCCCACTCTGTGCGACCCCATAGACGGCAGCCCACCAGGCTTCCCGTCCCTGGGATTCTCCAGGCGAGAACACTGGAATGGGTAGCCATTGCCTTCTCCAATGCATGAATGTGAAAGGTGAAAGTGAAGTCGCTCAGTCGTGTCAGACTGTAGGGACCCCATGGTCTGTAGCCCACCAGGCTCCTCCGTCCATGGGACTTTCCAGGCAAAAGTACTTCTTTAGTGTAGACTAATTTATCACATTGCAAAGGAAATCAATTTCTGACGATCCTACCCAATGTCCTGTGTATTATGTGGTCTTTCCACATAATACAAGTTATGTAGAATACGTAATACAGACTCGTGACCATCTGAGCCACCAGGAAGCCCAGGCTTTCCACACCCCAAATCTATCTTTGTCTTTTCAATTCAGTGACACTGGCAGACTCTGCTAGGTTTCTCCCTTTTTGCATTGTGGCCTGGAGATTACCTGTACTTAGTAAAATTGGGATGTTGTAAGGGTCATCTTAGGTTTTTAATTTCCTCTCTAAAGCATCCATATACATGTCCTACCTACTTTCCAAAATCTTGAAACCGTTGTTTAATGTGTTTTGTCTGATTTTCCATTTTTTGTTGTTGTTTTTTTTTCACGTAGGAGAGTAAATCTATTCCCTGTTATTCCATCTTTAAAGTAGCCTTTTACATATTTGCTTTCATTGTTTTATGTATTACATAAGGTAGGGATTTTGGTGGGAGGAAGAACAACAAGAAAAAAATACAGGCTATTGCTTAAGAAAAAACAGCAGTGATTTTTTTGTTATGTTAAAAAGTAAGTTCATTTGGATTTTGATTAGGATTTTGTTATAAACTAATATTTGTATATAATCATATACTTTGTGGAAAGTTGACATTTTTATAATAGCTTCCTTGTAAGTATATGCTATATCACTTCTTTTATTAAGCCCTATTTTCAATTCATCAATAAAATTGTATAGTTTTTTTATAAGCGATTTCTGTATTTCCTTATTAAGTTTGTATTTTGGTATTTATAGTTTTGCTTGCATTGTTAGTGGAGTTTTAAAGTTATTTTTTATAGTGTTTTATTTATATATTTTATAATTAACCATGGTACTTAATTTCCATTTTATAGTATTTTAGATTGCTTTTGTTTCATGTTAAATATGTTATCCTTTTGTGTGTCTAGTATTTTTTTATAACCCACCTTTTAAAAAATTCAGTTCATCTTTTAAAATGAAAATACCAGTATTTTCTTTATGTGTGCTTCTTTTGATTTACGTAGAAATCTTTCTTCCAGACAAATACATAAAAACTCAAATTTTCTTTGAGTAGTGCTGCAGTTTTTATTTTTTCCAAAGAGCTATCCAGGGGCTTTAACCCTAATTTTTTTTTTAATGAATCACTTCTGTATCTTACTTCATTTTTTAATATATTCAAGTGATAATATCTTTAAAGTTTTTATGTCTGTTATATCAGTTTCAAAAATTTGTTTTTTTAAAAAAATATTCCGTAATTTTAGTGTTACTCTTCAGTAGGTGTAGTTTTAGGACTTCCCTGGTGGCTCAGTGGTAAAGAATCGGTCTGTAATGTAGGAGACCCAGGTTCAGTTCCTGGGTTGGGAAGATCCCCTGGAGGAGGGCATGGCAACCCACTCCAGTGTTCTTGCCTGGAGAATCCCCATGGACAGGGGAGCCTGGTGGGCTATAGTTCATGGAGTCGCAGAGTCAGACATGACTGAGTGACTAAGCAGCAGCAGCAAGTGTGGTTTTTCTTTAATTCAACACATACTAATAGATGTTCAAAATTTGAGATTAGGTAGATATCTTTTATAATCAGTTTTAGAGACTAGTTGAAGGCAGAATTTTTAAAATAATTATCACACTGTGTATTGAGGCCACATATCTGGGCAAGTAAAAGAAGGGGTTTTTTTGTTTGTTTTTAAGAAAATCTTGAAGCAATAGAATCACAATTTTTTGGTTAACATCTAAGTTTTTTTGGTTCTTTTTTTTTTCTGTATTGATACATTTTATAACCTTTGCTAAAGAAATATTTTTCTGTTTTTATAGTTTTGGTAAGCAGTTTGGAGGAAAAAGAGGATGTGATTGTCTTGTATTAGAGCCTTCAGAAATGATTGTGGTAAGAACTTTAAAAAATGTTGAATTCCTTTTTGTTATGCTTCACTTTCAACTTTAAATGTAGTGATCTATTAAATACTCAAAAAGGTTCCTTTAATGTGACTTTTTAATGTTTTACTAAGTAGCATCAAACCATATATATTTATATATACCTAGTTTGATGCATTTTCACCCACTTTGAATATTTTTTCTGATTCTTGAGAGAATTTGAAACATGATGCAGTTATATCTAAAGTATTACCAATTTGGTAACTCCTTTACTACATTCACCAGAAAATTTAAATAAGAGCTCTGAAATGGAACCCTGATTTTCCTATTCGATATAGGTAATAATCTTTGAGCATCTGTGTTCTGTACCCTGGACTTGACAGAAAGAGATAGAAAAAAAGAGACACAATTATATCCAAATAAATGGTTTACATTTTAATATTTTATTTTAAGAGTGTATTTAAGGATTAGTTCTTTACTTTAAAGCTAGGTAGTTGATTTAACTTTAGAAAATAAGACTTTTTTCCCTCAGCATTTGAAGAATCCAGAACACAGCTCTCTTTTACCTTGTTCTGAGATGACCTGACTAGAAAACAGCTAATATTGAATGGATGCTTTGTCCTGCTAGCATCTCATGTAGATGATCATGTCATCTGATTTGATTTAAACTATTGAGAAACAAGGCTGAATTCTTAATGTAGCCTTTTAATATCAGGGCTCAAAACTAAACTACTTTTTTATTTCATAGTGTTATAGTCAGATTGACATCTTCAGGTAGATTCTGTGATCTCTTTGCCAAATTGGATCATCTACGTTGTCATGAGCTTAGTGTCCTAAATTTCATATAAGCAACTGGATTTTAAGCTCCTAAAAGGCTGAGATCAGTTTTTATTCTGTTTGTGTCTTTGATAGTATTGTACAGTACTTCCCACATAGTAAATAAATATTCAGTAAATTTTATTGGTTCTCAAGTTTGTTCAAGGCTTAGACTATATATTGTATTATGTTTATTTTCTTTAAGTGTTGGTATACATGGCATATCTATTAAGGCCTCAGAACTCTTTCTTTTAAATGAGTGCATTGAGAGACACGGCAGGAAAACTGCTTCAGGCGGTAGGGTTTTCTTGTTTATTTGTGATGTGTATTTCTCATGCTTTATGGGAAAAGAATGGTGCTTTTGCCATAGTGTTTTCATATGCAGTTGACCCTTAGACAGCAAGGATTTGAACTGCTCAGTCCACTTATGCAGGTATTTTTCAGTAGTAAATTCTGCAATACTACAGTCTGGTTGGTTGAATCCACGTATACAGAGGACAGACTATAAGTTATATCTGGATTAAGCAACACCTTGTGCATACTTTTGTTTTATTGTGGTAAAATACATTTAGGATGAAATTTACTATCTTAGCCATTTTTAAATGTAGAGTTCAATTTATTAATTATTAAATTTATATCTATCGATTTTCATTTTGAATTAAAGGGAAGAATTGTTCTTGTCTTGCCCCAAGCTTGGAGTTAACCTTTTCTGTGACGAGATCTGCTTGCTTTTAGTGGAAAGCAGTATTTAGAAGCCAAGATCTGGCAGCTGATTGTTTCCATTGCTTCAGGTGCCTCAGTGCTTGTAAGGCCTTTCAGTGAACAGAGCTAGAAAATATACATCTGAGTGTATATATATACACACACATACATACACACTTACATATACACCTTTGTATTTATTTCTTTTATATATATCTATCTATAAAACCTAGAGTTAATTCTCATATTCTCTTTTATTTGTACCTTCTTTCACTAAATGGTGAGAAACTTCGTCTCCATTATCATCAAAATATTTACTTAAGACAGTTTTAAAATTGCTTACTCATAACAGTGTAGAAAGCACCACTAGCTAGAGTATTAACATATACATATACACTTATTTTGGAGAAGGCAATGGCACCCCACTCCAGTACTCTTGCCTGGAAAATCCCATGGGTGGGGGAGCCTGGTAGACTGCAGTCCTTGGGGTTGCTAAGAGTAGGACACAACTGAGCAACTTCACTTTCACTTTTCACTTTCATTCATTGGAGAAGGAAATGGCAGCCTACTCCAGTGTTCTTGCCTGGAGAATCCCAGGGGCAGGAGAGCCTGGTGGGCTGACGTCTATGGGGTCACACAGAGTCAGACACGACTGAAGTGACTTAGCAGCATACACTTATTTTGGAGAAGGAAATGGCAACCCACTCCAGTGTTCGTTCTTGCCTGGAGAATCCCAGGGGCAGGGAAGTCTGGTGGGCTGCCATCTATGGGGTCGCACAGAGTCGGACATGACTGAAGCGACCTAGCAGTAGCAGCATACACTTATTTTAAGTGTACAATTTATTGATATTACAAATGTATACCATTTATAACCTATCTTTCTATCAAAATATAAAATATTTGCATCACCTACCTTACAAAGTAAGGAAATATTCAGAGAATTATAGGGGTCTTGCAGAAGGACAGAGAAAGGCCAGTGGAAGAACTAGATTAAAGGATCTCCCTTTGGCCAAATATGGGACTATGTGAGAATCCAAATAAAAATGTGTAGTAATTGATGGTACCCTCCTGTATAATAAAGAATTTATAAATTCTAATATGAATGAATGAAAAGGAGAATTTCTTCCTGATAGTCAAATGCCAACTAATAAGTCTTTAAGGAATGATTAAGTTAGAAAATAATTAATGATGCTAAAACTTGGGACTAATGTTCGTTGAGAAATGGGATACTTACATAATCTCATTTTATCTCCCCACAAATCATTTATGAAGGGAAAAATTACCAAATTTTTGATGGGGAAACAGAAGGATACGATACCACTGTAACAAAAATTGTTGCTACTGCCATCAGTATAGGCATAACGTGATACCATACTACTTCTGGTACAGTGCACTGAAGAGGGCAGAATATCACCTCTGAGAAATATGCCTGCTGGAAGTGCATGCCTGAACCTGATCATTAAGAAATATCAGACAGACCAAAAAGACATTATTCAAATTGTTGGCTTATATTCTTAAAATATCCCAGTGTCAAGAAACATCACAGAAAGACTGAAAAGCTGTTTCATGTTAAAGGAGTAAAAAAGATATAACTAAATGGAATGCTTTTTATCTTGCATTAAATCTTGGAGGCAGGAGAGGGTCGTAACTATAAATGATGATGTTGGCACAGTTGAGCTTTGAACTTGGACTGTGGTCAGTTTGGCACCAGTTTCATGGGTGACAATTTTTCCAGCCCATTGGGGTGGGTGGTGATGGTTTTGAGATTATTCAAACTATTACATTTATTGTACATTTTATTTCTCTTAATATTACTACATCATCTCCACCTCAGATCATCAGGCATTAGATCCCAGAGGTTGGGGATACCTGGGTTAGATACTATTGAATTTCCTGTTTTTGATTATTTTGGGGGGGTTGTGTAAGATAAAGTCTTTGTTCTAAGGAAATACATGTTGACACATTTTAAGGTCAAGAATCACTTTCTCTTCAATTTATACTCAGTGTTTCAGAAAAAGAAAAAGTATGTGCATATATACAATTTTAAAAATCACCCAAAAAGTCACATGAACTGTATATATTTATGATTGGTAATTTTTAAATTCCATAACTCTATCATATTGATGAGCAGCATAGGTAAAAATTCATTATGAATAGTAATAGGAGAAAATAACCTAAAATAATATTAGGATTTTTCTTTCTGAAGTTTTTGAGGATTTTATTTTCATTCCACCATTTGATGAATCTTAATTTTTTTTTTTTTTTTTAGTTTTTCACTACTGTTACATCCTTTGAAATACAAAATTGTACTTAGCATTTTGTAACAGTACAGATCTTTGATACCTCAGTGTATCTTTTACGTGAAATTATTTACAGGTTCATAAAAATGCTTGGTCCCAGTGTGTACTTGGACAAGTATGTACATATGTATTTGGTCTGAGTATACATAAGTAACATGTTTACTACTTTGACAAGTTCTATCAAATGGTTTTATTATGTATGTATTTCTACAAATGTCATGAGTAACCACTGGTGATGGGGAATGCCTGTTTCTGAACACCTTACTTGTTACCTGATAGGTTAGTCATCTCAATCTGATACATAATAATGAAATCTTATTTTAATTTTTGCATATTTTCATATGCTTTATGGAAGGCTTATTTTTATTATCCATGTCTCTTGCCAGTTTTTCTACTTGGATTACTCTTTATTTGTGTTCAAAAGAACTTTTTATTACTATATAAATGAACACTTTTGTTATAAGAGGTTATCATTTTATCGCTAAAGTGAATTTTGCTCCTTGAAGAGGTTTTCTCAGGGTTACTTGAGATGCTGTCTCCCGGGCTTGAAGTCCTAAAAAATTCCTACCAAGTAAAACATAACTCTCAAAAAATTAAAGTGAATTTTGTGTCTATTACAATTTTTTTTTTAATCTATTGAGTTTTTTTCCTCTTAACAACTTTTTGGTTTGAAGTCATACTAGAAAGACCTGATGACAGGATTATTGAAGTTTTAAAATCTGTAATACTTTATTGAATTTTAACAGTTCATTGTTTTAATTAAACTTTTAAATCTTACTTCTTCTGGGCAGCTAAAGACAGTGGTAAACACTTAACTACCTGTCTCCAAATATTTCCTCCAAAAACAATGTAGTACTAAAAGAAGGGTGTAAGAAATCTTTTCACAAATCATGCTCACAACACAAGTTGAAAACAGAGGATGCTCAAACTTGAAAATAGTTGTAAATATAAAGAGAGAAATCACCAGTTCCCAGCTTGTTATCTCTCACACTTCATCTCTACTCCAACCCTTCAGCAAAACTTTATGATGAGTAAAGGCCAACCATCCAGATCTATAGAAAACTCAGAAAATGGAAGCTAGCAAATGGAGAAATGGTTGGCCTACACTGCAAGAAGACTAATTCTGTACTAAGTGTAAAATTTGTGTGTACATATGCATATGTTAGAACAGAAACTACGTTATTTAAAATTATGAGTAATTGCAGAATAGTCATCTACATGCAGAATTCAGGATTAAGACAAAAGGTTTTAAAAAGGGAACAAGCTCCCTTTGGCATTTAAGTGCTAAAAGAAGCACGTGGGTAAATTTTAGTCCTACAGGGTGAAGTGAACACAAAATCAGGTTTTGCAACCTCTCCTTCCACTAGCAAAATGAAAAAAAAAAATAGCTTAAAACATCTGTCCTTCAAAGTATTTGACAAAAGTGAGTGTGCTTAGTCACTCAGTCATGTCTGACTCTTTGTGACCCCATGGACTATACAGTCCATGGAATTCTCCAGGCCAGAATACTGGAGGTGGGTAGCCTTTCCCTTCTTCAGGGGATCTTCCTAATCCAGGGATGGAACCCAGGTCTTCTGCATTGCAGGTGGATTCCTTACTAGCTGAGCCATAAGGGAAGCCCAAGAATACTGGAGTGGGTAGCCTATCCCTTCTGCAGCAGATCTTCCCAACCAAGGAATCAAACCAGGATCTCCTGCATTGCAGGCAGATTCTTTACCAACGAGCTATCAGGAAAGCCCATTTGACAAAAGAGGTGCTGTTAAATGAGGGATTTCGTAAGACATCCTAGTATCACAAAAAGGTAAAAAAGGAAGCTTGACAAATCTATGTATCGATATTATAAAAATGATAATTCTTACATGTCAGCTAAGGAAAAGTTTCTCCCCATCCTAGTCATGCAGATGAAAAGTGTGGCTGCACTCCAGACAGAATTAAATATATTCAGTCAACTATTTGAGGATATTGAAAACAAAAAGCATGTAAAATCAGAAATTTAAAAACCAAGAAAAGAAAATGCACCCCCTCCCCCTCCAAAAAAAGAGTAAAAAGAGTATGAATTTAGTAAGGAATAGATAACAAATCTTTTAGAAAAAAATGAATTATAAGCTTCCCACAGGGAAAATCAAGTCAAATGAAAATTTAATAAGGTGTATGGAAGAGGGTCAGGAAAGAACCAAGTAAATGAAAATGACACACAGAATAAAGTAAAAGTGTCAGAAATACTGTTACATACTTGAAAGTCACTAAGAGAGCAAATCTTAAACCATCTCACTACAAAAATGGTAACTCTGTGACATGGAGCTGTTAGCTAAAGCTTTGGTGGTAATCACCTTGTAATATGTAAATGTATCAACAGTGTTGTACACTTTAAGCTTATACATTGTTCTGTTAGTCTTAAAACTGGAAAAAAGTGTCAGAGAAAATAGTGTGAGAAATAATTGTAAGAAATAAAGGAAAAGAATACAAGGATCAAAGGACATTTAAAAGGTTTAAGTACAGAAGTGATTCTAAAATAAAAATACAGGTCTTTCTAGGCACCAAAAAATATTTTTTTTTTATTAAAAAGCAAAGAATACCTGTTTCTCAGAGAAATAAGTATAACTACTACTACTACTACTAAGTCACTTCAGTTGTGTCCGACTCTGTGCGACCCCATAGACGGCAGCCCACCAGGCTCCACCATCCCTGGGATTCTCCAGGCAAGAACACTGGAGTGGATTGCCATTTCCTTCTCCAATGCATGAAAGTGAAAAGTGAATAAGTATAACAGAATACACCTAAAATGTTATCACCGAATTGAGACTGAAAATAGATTAGTCATACCAATAAATGTGAATGTGCTTAATCCACCTTAAGGCTACACCTTGAAAATTTTAAACCTATCAAACAACTTTCTGTCAAAGGATAAGTGAATACACACTGAATTGATAGAATTTGCAAAATAACCATAGTAAAAATACACTATGTATCAACCTATGGAATACATCTAAAAGTGGTCAGAAACTAAAGGGAATAAAAAGCAGACAATATGAACCAACTCTCAAGAGATCCAAATATTAGAGATAACACATAGACATTTTACCAGAAGATTAGAAGATATAAAATGAAAAAATTAATCCCAAACTCTACAACTTGAAACACAACTGAAAATAAAATCTCAGCTAGGTTAAAGAGAAGGTAAAACTTAGCTGAAAAGATTGACTTAGGGAATTGAATGATAAGCAGGAAGAAGATAAGAGTCACCTCTTTAAACAATAGTGATTTGAACTGGGCAGGTCCATTTACATGTATATTTTTGTTTTGTGCATACTACAGTACTACATGATCCACAGTTGCTTGAATCTGTGGGTGTAAGAGCTAAGGAGACAGAGGACCAGCTGTAAAGTTATACACAGATTTTAAACTGCATGGAGGGTCAAGTGCTACTATGCCCCACAATGCTGAGGGGTCAACTGTATACAGGTCCAAGGAAAAATACAATGGAATATAGGAGAGTTTTGGGGTGTTTTCCCCCTCATTTTATTTTCTGGACTCATTTTTTTAAACATTGAAATATAGTTGATTTTACAAATAGTGCTGTATAGCAAAGTGACTCAGTTATACATATATACATTCTTTTTCATATTATTTTCCATTATGGTTTATTATAGAATATTAAATACAGTTCTCTGTTGCCATACAGTAGGACTTTGTTGTTTACCCATTCTCCATATACCAGTTTGTATCTGCTAATCCCTAACTCCCAATTAATCCCTCTCCCATCCCTCTCCCCCTTGGCAACCACCAGTCTAATCTCTATCTGTGATTTTGTTTCTGTCTCATAGATAAGTTTATTTGTGTCAGATTTTAGATTCCATATGTAAGTGATATGGTATTTGTCTTTTTCTTACTGACTTCACTTAGTTTGATAATCTTCAGTTGTATCCACGTTACTGCAAATGGCATTATTTTACTCTTTATGGCTGCGTATGTATTCCATTGTGTATATGTACCACATCTTCTTTATTCACTCATTGATGGACATTTAGATTGCTTCCATGTTTTGGCTATTGTATATAGTATTGCTATGAACACAGGGGGATGCATGTATCCTTTGAATTATAGTTTTGTTTGGCTAGATACCCATGAGTGGGAATGCTGGATCATATAGTAATTCTATTTTTAGTTTTCTGAGGAACATCTGTACTGTTTTCCGCAATAGTGTAGGAGGGTTCACTTTTCTCAATACCCTCTCCAGCATTTGTTTATAGTCTTATTTGGCCATTCAGAGATGACACCTCATTATAGTTTTGATTTGTATTTCTCTAATAATTAGTAGCGTTGAGCATCTTTTCACATGCTTGTTGGCCATCTGTATGTTTTCTTTGGAGAAACGTCTCCAGATCTCTTTTCTGTTGGGTTGTTGTTTGTTGTCAAGTTGTATGACCTGTTTGTATAATTTGGAAATTAAGCCCTTGTAGGTCACATCATTTGCAAATATTTTCTCCCATTCTGTAGGTTGTCTTTTTGTTTTGTTTATGGTTTTCTTTGCTGTGCAAAAGCTTGTTTGATTAGGTCCCAGTTGTTTGTTTTCATTTTTATTTCTATCCTTGGGAGACTCAGAGTGCAAAGGTCATATCCTTATATAATTGGAGTCTTAGAGGACAGGAGGGAATAACTATATTATTATAAGTAAGAGATTTTTCCAAAACCAAAAAGATGTCATCTCACAGATTTTAAAACTCTACAGGATGAACATAAACTCTAACAGGATAAATACAAGCTAATGCATAAGCACATCATAGTAAAACTATTGAAAACAAAAGTAAAGAGAAAGTGGTAAAGCTAGAAAGACAGAAGAAAAAAAAAAAACACTTCTAAAGGAGCAATGGTAAAATACAGTAATTTTACCTTCATTAGTTACAGAATTTGAAGGTTTTCACGTAGATGCTAAGAAAATGTTTCATTAGTAGACCAGAACTCATTTTACTAAAAGAAAATTTTTCAGGCAGAAGAGGATCTCAGATGGAAGCACAGAGATGTGGTACAAAGGACAGTGGACAGAATAAATATACGGGTACATGTAAATGTGTGTTGGGCTTCCCTGGTAGCTCAGGGAGTGCAGAATCCGCCTGCAGTGCAGAAGACCTGGGTTCAGTCCCTGGGTTGGGAAGATCCTGTGGGGAAGGAAATAGCAACCCACTCCAGTATTCTTGCCTGGAAAATCCCATGGACAGAGGAGCCTGGTGGGCTACAGTCCATGGGGTTGAAAAGAGTCAGGCACGACTGAATAACTAACACTTTTTGCTTTCAAATGTGTGTTGCCTGCAGGTGTGCTTTTTTTTTTTTTAATTGCATATTCCTAATATTTTTTTTTAATTGAAGGTTTGTAGCAGCCCCACATCAAGCTGGTCCATTGGTGCCACTTTTTATTATTATATTTGTTTCAGTGATCAGTGATCTTTGATGTTACTATTATGCTTGTTTTGGGACATCATGAACCACAGCCATTAAGATGGTCGATAAATGTTGTGTTTTGACTGCTCTACCAAACTGACTGTTCCCCCACCTCTCTTCTTATGCCCAGGCTTCCCTCTTCCCTAAGACACAACAATATTGAAATTAGGTCAGTTAACAACCCCACTATAGCCTCTAAGTGCTCAAGTGAAAGGAACAGTTGTCCATCTCTCACATTAAATCAAAAGCTGGAAATGATTAAGCTTAGTGAGGAGGGCATGTTGAAATTAAGATAGGCTGAAAGCTAGGCTTCTTGTGCCAAACACTTAGCCAAGTTGTGATGGCAAAGGACAAGTTCTCAAAGGAAATGAAAAATCTTAACAGTGAACATACGAACAGTAAGAAAATGAAACTGCTTTATTGCTTATAAGGTGAAAGTTTTAGTGGCCTGTAGAGAATATCAGACCAACTATGACAGTCCCTTAAGCCAAAACATAATCTAGTGCAAGGTCCGAACTGTCTTTAATTCTGTGAATTCTTCTTTTAACTAAAAGGCTAAAAGAATTGAGAAAGCTACAGAAGATACGTTTGAAGCTAGCAGAGGTTGGTTCATGAAGTTTAGGGAAACAAATAGTTTATATAGAGAACACTATATCAACAGTAGAATGCATCTGCTTTTCAAGTACACATGGAATATTTTTAAAAGTTGACCATAGGTGGAACATCAGGCTCAAAAAAGATTTTAAATTTTACAATTTATAGTTTTTGACCACCATGGAATTAATTTAAAAAACAATTACAAAAACAGAACTACAACAGAATACAACTTTTGAAATTTAGGAGTGTATATTAAATCACTTGTCAAAAAAGAATCACTGTGAAAATGAGAAAATATTCTTAGCTGAATGAAGATGACATATCAAAATGTGGAATTCAGCTTACATCGTTCTTGCTGAGCAAGAAAGGTAGCATTTAAACCTTAATGCTGTGAGGATTAAAGGTTGACAGTACATGAGCTTTCACATCATGAAATTAGAGAGCAGCAAACTATACCTATAACATAAATGAGAAGCAACGAAATAATAAAGATAAATATTAAAATCAATGACCTGTCAAGCAGACTTAAGAATCAGCAAGGTGTAAGTTGGTTCTCCAAAAAGAATAATAAAATTGATAAATCCCTATCAAAAGTAATGAAGAACAAAACATATTACATAACCAGTGTCAGGAGTAAAAAAGAATATAGTGCTGTGGATCTAATGAACTTAAAAAAAAAAAGTAATAGAGGATATTATTAATATTTTAAGCAAATAAGTTTGAAATTTTAGAGTCAAATTCCTCAAAGTACACAGCTTAACAAAACTGGCACACACCTTTACACAAATAGAAAATCTGCATAATCCAATATCTAGAAAGAAAATGAACCTGAAATTAAAGACCTTCTCATTTAGAAATTCAGACCCACATGGTTTCACTGATAAATTTTTTAAACATTTAAAGAAGAAATGACACATAAAGTCTAACAGAAAACAGAGAAAAATTGAATATGTTTCTTTAGCCCAGTTTAATTTCTTTTAATTGAAATATTGGTGACATATAACATTGTGTAAGAGCCCAGTTTAATTTTGAAAGCAAAACCTAGCAATATTACTCAAAAGGAGTATTACAGGTCATTTTTTTAAATGAAAGTATATTTTAAAAATTTCAAATATTAGAAAATCAAATCCTAGTGATACATATATCCATACATATCATGGCAAAGTTGAATTTATTTCCAGAGTTATGGGATTGATTTAGTATTTGAAAATCAGTGTGATTCATTATATTAATATCATTAGGGGAAAAAGTGAGATGATCATCTCTATAGATAGAAAAACAATCACTTGATAATACTCAAAGTTCATTCATGAGGACTTTTAAAACTTTTAGCAAGCTAGGAAAAGAGGGGAACGTTCAGAACCTTATCAAAAGTATCCACACAAACCTACAGTAAACATTCAGAACCTTCTCCTGGCACTTGGGAACATGTTAGAGCTCCCCAATTCCAAATCCAATGTCTAAAAAACCTTACAGAGTGCATTTAGGCAAGAGGAAAAAGATTTTAAATGAAAATATAAAACTGTCACAAATGATGTGATTTGCATATAGAAAATCAAAAACTGCATGTGAACTCTAGGAATTAATAATCATTTCAGCAAGGTCTTTCAGTACTTGTTCATATACAGAAATCAATTCTGTTTGTATTTATGAGTAATAAAATATTAGAAAAATAGAATTTAGTAAGCAAATCACTTACGTCAAAACATCCATATACATCAGAATAAATCTAACAAAAGTATAGGAGATCTCTATGCAGAAAACCATAAAAAAAATTTGGGCTCTTCCTTAGCTCTAAGTCAATTGAAAGAATCCATTTTTATGATATAAATTATCTCCATATTGATATAAAATTCAGTGTAATCCCCATGAAAATCCTAGCAGATTGTCTTATGGAGATTAAGAAATTGACCTGACATAAAATTGGGTTGACCAAAAAGTTTGTCTGGGTTTTCCCATAATGTCTTACAGAAAAACTCGAACTTTTTGGCCAACCCAATGTTTATGTCAGGTAATAGTTTCTACAGTAACTGTATTTAATACTGAGCTTCCCAGGTGGCACTAGTGGTAAAGAACCTGCCTGCCAGTGCAGGAGATAAAAGAGACGCAGGTTCAATCTTTGGGTCTGGAAGATACCTTGGAGTGGGGCGTGGCAACCCACCCCAGTTCTTGCCTGTAGAATCTCATGGACAGAGGAGCCTGGTGGGCTACAGTCCTTGGGGTCGTAGAGTCAGACACAACTGCAGTGACTATGCACGCATGCATGCATATATAATACTTTAGCATAAACCAAACAAATTTTCAAAAACTTTGCTTTTAAATACTCTCAAAAAATTCAACTTGAGTAAAAAATGAGATGCCACGTCCTCAAATGAGGAGGACCTTTATCATTCATAAAGGTATTTCTTTTCCTTAGATTATCTTGTAAATTTAATTAGAGTCCAGTGAAAATTACCATCAGAATGGTGGTTGTTTTGTGCCTAATATATTTGGAACAATAAAAAAGCAAGAGCTTGAACAAACCTGAGAAAGAGGAGCTCTTTTGTGGAACCTAGTAAGTTTTAACAATAGTTAAAATAATCCAGAAAAAAAGAAAAAAAATGTACTCTTTAAAAAACCAAATGAATTTAATATATGTAAAATAGTTGGTTTAATTCTACCAGGAATTTTTATTTCTGGTGACTTTGTTGTTGTTCAGTTGCTCCGTTATGTCTGACTCTTCGCGACCCCATGGACTGCAGCATGCCAGGCTTCCCTGTTTTTCAGTAACTCCTGGAATTTGTTCACACATGTCCATTGAGTTGATGGTGCCATCCAGCCCTTTCATCTTGTCATCCCCTTCTCATCCTGCCCTCAGTCTTTCCCAGCATCAGTCCTTTCCAATGGGTTGGCTCTTCATGTCCGGTGGCCAAAGCATTGGAGCTTCAGTTTCAGTCCTTCCAATGAATATTCAGTTTGATTTCCTTTAGGATTCACTAGTTTGATCTCCTTGCAGTCCAAGGGACTCTCAAGAGTCCTCTCCAACACCACAGTTCAAAAGCATCAATTCTTTAGCACTCAGCCTTCTTTATGGTCCAGTTCTCACATCTGTACAT
>NW_011495051.1:107278-107378 GCF_000754665.1 Bison bison bison | reverse complement strand
GTACTCTAGATTTTTAATTTATGCTTTTTGGTATTTGATATTAATTTTGTACCTGTATTTTCTTTATAATTTTTGTGACATTGTTTTTGTCTGTTTGTTT
>NW_011495051.1:76448-107178 GCF_000754665.1 Bison bison bison | reverse complement strand
TCCTTGCAGTCCAAGGGACTCTCAAGAGTCCTCTCCAACACCACAGTTCAAAAGCATCAATTCTTTAGCACTCAGCCTTCTTTATGGTCCAGTTCTCACATCTGTACATGACTACTGGAAAAACCATAGCTTCGCATCTATGAACCTTTATGGGCAAAGTGATGTCTCTGCTTTTTAGGATGCTGTCTAGGTTTGTTACAGTTTTTCTTCCGAGGAGCAAGCATCTTCTAATTTCATGGCTGCAGTCACCGTCTGCAGTGAGCACAAGAAAATAAAAGTCTGTCACTGTTTCCATTTATTCCCCATCAATTTGCCCTGAAGTGATGGGACCAGATGCTGTGATCTTAGTTTTTTGAATGTTGAGTTTTAAAGCCAGCTTTTTAACTCCTCTTTTACCTTTATCAAGAGGCTTTTTAGTTCCTCTTCACTTTCTGCCATAAGGGTGGTGTCATCTGCATATCTGAGGTTATTGATATTTCTCCTGGCAATCTTGATTCTAGCTTTGCTTCATCCAGCCTGTCATTTTGCATGATGTAGTCTGCTGACTTTAAAAAACACTATTTTGTCCATGTCTTTTTAATGGGGTATCCATGAGGAGAGAAGGAGTCAGTAGTTTAATTTTTAGTAGTAATGGCAGTATTATAGAAGTTTTTTATATGTGCCTGTAGAGACACATTACACATAATTATGTGTATGTCACATGTAATTATAATTAATATATACATAAATTTATAAATCATCTATACATACATCATTAGGAACCAAGATTATGTAGTATCAGGAAATTGATGGTAACATTAATATGGTTAAAGCTATTACATATGTAAAATATACATGTGTATAGTATGAAGAGAAATGATTTGTCATTAAGATAACATTTAATTGGATGTAATTAAATTTACAAGTTGTAATTAATATAACACAGTTAATTATATATATATATATATATACATATACATATATATATATATATAAAGATCTTTAAGAGTCATTTTTCCCCAATGACTAAGTAAAGCTATAGGGCAAAATTTGAATATATCATCATTTGTCTTAAAATTATTTCCCAGGTTGGTTCTCTTTATGAAAAAGTATGTTTCTTAGGGCTGTTCGTTGAAAAAGCTTAGAAGTAGTTTTAGTAATTCTTTGTGGCTATAAGAGCAAGCCCAGATTATGGTCAGTAAATATTATTTCCCCACTAAAAGGATATAGTGAAAGTGAAAGTCGCTCAGTCGTGTCCAACTTTGTGAGTCCACGGAATTCTCCAGGCCAGAATACTGGAGTGGATAGCCTTTCCCTTCTCCAGGGGATCTTCCCAAACCAGGGATCGAACCCAGGTCTCCCATATTGCAGGCGGATTCTTTACCAACTGAGCCACCAAGGAAATAATAGATTATATATCACATGTGGAGTAGGAAATGTATTAGGCTAGCAATTCATGTCAGAAAGCAAAGAGATATCAAAAAACTATTGAGAATTTGTCAGAAGTTTGTAACTTAAAAGGGATAGCTTGACTATCAAAAAATAGTGTTAAAATTTTTTAGCAGAACGTGTTAGTCACTCAGTGGTGTCTGACTCTGTGATTTCTTGGACTGTAGCCGGACATGCTCGTCTGTCCATATAATTCTCCAGGCAAGAATACTGGAATGGGTTGCCATGCCCTTCTCCAGGGGATCTTCCCAGTCCAGGGATCGAACCCGAGTCTCCTACTTTGCAGGCGGATTCTTTACTGTCTGAGCCACCAGGGCAGCTTTTAGCAAGAGGGGATATTGAAATTGATTAAAACCTTTTTTTCTACATTTGTTACAGTGATCTGTGCCTTTTTCTCCTTTGATCTCTTAATATTATTATTAACAGATTTTTAGAATTTTAAACTACCCTTTGTTACTGTACCACTTAAAGGCTGTGGTGTAATTTAACAGATACAAACCCCATAACACAGACCATGAGTGTTAATGGTAACACTATTTTCAACATTGAGTAGTCTGTTTTTAGTGATGGGGAATGTGCTGTGCTTAGTTGTTAAGTTGTGTCCAACTCTGTGATCCCATGGACTGCACTCTGCCAGGCTCCTCTGCCCATGGGATTTCCCAGGCAAGAATACTGAAGTGAATTGCCATTTCCGTCTCCAGGGGGTCTTGCCAACGGGAAGGTCAAATCTATATCTCCTGCATTGGCAAGCGGATTCTTTACTACTGAACCACCGGGAAAGCCCCTTACATACCCAGTAAAGGCTTGACCTGAGCTATTTGTTTTATTTTTTCTGTTCTTCTAGGCTTAACTTGATAACTGAGTTTAGGATTCTTGCATTCATTATTTCATAGTGAGATGTTACCTTGTGATTTAATTTCTAGGACTCTCTTTTCATTTATGTATTCGGATTCTGAGGGCCTTGGGGCTTCAGAGGTGGCTTAGTGGTAAAGAATCTATCTGCTAATGCAGGAGACTTTGGTTTGATCCCTTGGTCGGGAAGATTTACTGGAGAAAAAAATGGCAACACACTGTAGTATTCTCGTCTGGAAAATCCCATGGACCAGAGGAGCCTGGCAAACTACAGTCCGTGGGTTGCATAGAGTCGGACTCGTCTTAGCAACTAAACAACAACAATTTCTGTGGGCCTTAGAACTTGAAGGCTGTTAACTCTTTTTCTGCATTTGGTGGAATATTTATTTTTTTAACCTGAAAAGATTCTTCCATTTATATCCATTGTGATTGCTAAAAAATCTAGAGCATTGGCTCTAGAGCACGTGGTCTTAGTTACCCCAGAGTGTGTGATCTTAATTCCTTAACCAGTGACTAAACCCACATTCCCTGTGCTTGAAGGTGGATTCTCAACCACTGAACCACCAGGGAAGTCCCTTTCATGGACATTTTAGAATAGCGTAGTAAATATAATCTCAGTTATTTTCTCTTTGGACATCATCTTCATTTTTCTATTATCACCTTCTTAAACTTTGTTTAAATATGTTAAATATTTTCAGCTAATTCTCTGTATTTCTTAAGATTTTTTTTTTCTTCTTTTTCATCTCATTCTGACTTTGTACTCCATACTGCTATTTTTTAGCTCTGTTTTCCTAATTCACTAATTCTCTGTTTAGTTACTTCTTAAAAAATGTTGACTTAAAAAATGCACAATGTGAGGGTTTTGAGTTAAGTTTTATTTGGGCAAAATGAAGACTATAACCCAGGAGATAGCACCTCAGATAGCTCTGAGAAACTGCTCCAAAGAGGCAGGGAGGAAGGTCAGTATGTTTGTGATTTGGGTGA
Organism: Bison bison bison; assembly: GCF_000754665.1. NCBI lineage: Eukaryota > Metazoa > Chordata > Mammalia > Artiodactyla > Bovidae > Bison > Bison bison. The sequence goes on along the minus strand of NW_011495051.1, from coordinate 103,914 downwards.
AGGGAGAATACGTGCAATCAAGCATGTGTTTTTGTGCAGAAGCTTTCTGCTAGTCGTGAGGAACAGACTGGCTCCTCTAGTCTGCTAGAGGAGTTAGTCTGAAGCTCCTCATGAAGGATGTTAGTGTTTTTCTGGATATGAGGTACAAGAATTGGGCTCATAAAATTGGCTGCTATAAGTATCTGACTATCTAAAGACCTATTCTGCTTCATTTTTCTTTTTTACTTTCTCTCTCTCACTTTGGGTAATTTCTCTTGACTTGATTGCATCAGGTCTAGTGATCAAAGGCATTCTTCATCTTCAGTACCATGTTTTTGTTTCTGACACTTTCATTTTGCTCTAATACCTTTCTTATGTCTGCTCCGTCTGTCTAGTTATATTGTCCACATTTTCTGCTGAACCATTACCATATTAATTATGATCTGGGTCTTTCTTAATTTTCATCGATTGCTCTGTTGATTGCTTTGTCTCTTGGCAGTGGATTGAGTAGTTTTTTTAAAATTGTTTCTATTTTTATGTGAGTTGCTGCTGCTGCTAAGTAGCTTCAGTCGTGTCCGACTCTGTGCGATCCCATAGACAGCAGCCCACCAGGCTCCCCCATCCCTGGGATTCTCCAGGCAAGAACACTGGAGTGGGTTGCCATTTCCTTCTCCAATGCATGAAAGTGAAAAGTGAAAGGGAAGTCGCTCAGTCGTGTCTGACTCTTAGTGACCCCATGGACTGCAGCCCATGAGGCTCCTCCATCCATGGGATTTTCCAGGCAAGAGTACTGGAGTGGGGTGCCATTGCCTTCTCCTTATGTGAGTTAGTGTTTTGTATTTGATACTAAATATTGTGTATTAGGGTAGTAAAGACAGAAGATAGCGTTTAGGCCTGGAGAGGAGCACACCTCTTCTGAAAGAATTGAGCTAGATCAGTAGTTTCAGTTTTCTCTATTGTTACTTTTGTGTTCAGGGCTGAGACTGGTTTTTTGAAAAATTTTTCTGAGTGTTCCTGTTCCACCCTCACTTTTAGGCCTTCTCTGTGCTCTGTGTTTCAGACAGGATATATCTCCATGTTCTCATCCTTCTTTCTAATGTAGACGGCTATTTCTTGTTACTCGGTATTTGCTACCTGACGGTGGGGAGGGAGGGCACTTGGGGAGGACTTTTTTTTTCTGGTCTTTATCTGTTTGGTTGCTATTTATAATCTCTGGCTCATTTTCAAGTTTTTGTTTGTTTAAAGTTGTTTTTTTCTTTATCATAGCTTTATATTTTCTGATACTTCCAATATATTGGAATTTTTGCAGATGTGATTCTGCTGCCTTTTCTGTCCATAGTTGTTCATCATGTCTCTTAGGTTTTGTTGTAGTTGAGGTTGTGTTTTTTTTTTCTTTCTGTTTTTAGTTTTGGGGTTTTCATGGGGGGCAGTTATTTGTGACTTCACATGGCTTGAACTTTTAGGTGTGGGGATTCTTTGAGGTTTGGGTTAAAGTTGCATTCTTACAAAGAGGTTTTAGATTTGTTTTTGTCTCTTGCATGTATGTACAAGTTTTCTTATACACTTAAAGTATAATGAATTAAAACTGTAGACCTGCATTAAGGATGGCCTCTGTCTTGAATTTCCCCCACCCTCAGCAGGTCTTTTCTCAGTGCCAAGCAGTTTTTCTTCCTCTCTTCTTCAGGATAGACTTATACCTTGCATTGAGGATGTAGCTCTTTGAGATGAGTGAGTCTTTTGTGCATTCCCTGTCTTTGGTGGATTCTCTAACCATCCAAGTGGAAAGGCTTGCCTTTAAAGTTGAGAAATCATCTGGTAGATTGGGTCTGTGTTCCTAGCCTGCTTCCTGGTATTTTGCCTTCACTTCATTCTTTGCATTAGGATTCCTACTTTTGTGCCATTTCCGTATGTGTGTACGAGATTTCACTTTTTAAATCTAATCTCACATTTCAGTTGTATTCAGCAAGAGTTTAATCATTTATGCATTGTTTGCTTTTTTCTTTTCATTTAGTACTTTCCCCCACATTTTTTGAGACTTAGAAACTCCTTTCCTAATTTTAATTTACTACTGTTTCTATCTTGAAAATCCTTTATCATTTAAATCACTTTTTGCTAGATAAATGGTAGATATTAAAAGATCTAAGAATCATTATACTGGAATTTCACCTAAATAATCTAGCATATCCTGTAGGATAGGATGGTATGGAGGCAGTAAACTTTTTAGTCACACTTACTTTTTGAATTGTTACTCATCCATTTGTGTGAAGTAAAAAGCTTTATGAGGCTCCATAGCATCTGTTAACAGAAAGAGTAGCTATGTTGTGAGCCTTAAAGAATATAATAGTTTCTGTTACTTGGCCTAGTGTAGTGATGTAGTAAATAAGATCATTTTTTTAAAGAGGAAATTTAATCTCAAAGAGGTGACATGTATTTGCTGCCTGTACAAAATTCTGTAGTTTTGAATTAGATTGTCAACCCCTGTGTCTTCTGGATTTTACCTTTCAGAAAAATAATATTCAGTAAGTTATTCTGCCTGCCTGTGTATTTGTTGAGCATCTTACGCATACTTGAAAGGGCTTTAAATCTTTAGGGAGAAAGAAAGAATTTAATGCCCATTTTGGCAAACATTTTTAATAAGTGAGCAAAGATGAATATAAATATAATGCAGTTCTTATATTAGAGAACTTGTAGTGAGGTGGGCTTATCTAATAATTATGGCTAATATACTTAGTGCTGTAGAAGGGTGGTACCTTCTTGGGGCAGAGGTAGGGTTAGTTGAACTGGGTTATGAGGTATATATAGCTTGCCAAGATTTTAGCAGAGGAGGAGTGACTTTTAGGCAGAAATAATACAAATGAATGCAAAGGCCTGAAAGCAGTTCTATTTATGAGAACTCTGGGTAGGGTACAGTAGTAAAGCAGTCAAAGGAATGTCTCTTGTGGTTATTGAAGAGATGGCAATTGAGATGTTCTTACATGATGGTAGTATTTCAGCATATGAAGATAAAATGGATAGGATAACGGAAATTGAAATAGATAAAGTTGCTTGGCAGAATGTAACTTATTTATGTATCAGTTCAGTTCAGTCGCTCAGTCATGTCTGACACTTTGTGACCCCATGGACTGTAGCATGCCAGGCCTCCCTCTCCGTCACCAACTCCTGGGATTTATTCAGATTCATGTCCCATCAAGTCGGTGATGCCATCCAACCATCTCATCCTCTGTTATCCCCTTCTCCTCCCACTTTTAATCGTTCCCAGCATCAGGGTCTTTTCAAATGAATCAGTTCTTCGCATCAGGTGGCCAAAGTAGGGAACCATGAATAGTCAAAGTGGCTTGACTGCTACTTACTCCTGAACACTCACATTGGAAACAGAACAGTTTAGACATTGATTCTTCCTGAGAAATCATCAGGAAGTTTTGCATACCTCATTGGAGCTTTTATGTGAAAGGACTTTTTGTGGGGAGGAGGATGTGGGAGCAGTTTCTCCAGACTTCCTTGTGTAAGATAAAGTGCTAAAAATATTTCAGCAATGGAGCAAATATGGCTTGGGATATCAAATGTAATAGTTTAAAATTTATTTGGTATCCATTAGAGGTCCATTGTAGCATTTTGAACAGGGGACGACATACTGTTTTATCTAGGTGATTTACCTGACCGTGCCAGATGGAATTGGAGAAGATCATGACAGAAGCAGTAAGTTTAGGACTGAAGTGATTAAGGCTTGACTAAGGAATGGTGATGGTGGGAATGAAAAAAAAAAGGCATCATGAAAGGGATTTCTAAAAAAACCATTTGACAGTTTTGAAGAAATGATTGAAGATAAGATTTGGAAGACAAGCAGAGGAGTTGGAAATGTTGAAATTTCATTCTTGGATGACTAGGAAATTTTTGATATCAGCAAGTGATACAACATTAGCAGGAGAAGTAATTGTGGGAAAAAGCTGAAATTGTTGTTTGTTATTTATTGAATGTGAGGTTAATTATAAGTCTACTTTAGAACATGTCAGTATACCTTTGCAAAAGTGATTTTTAAAAAATTATTATGTAATTTGTAATTTTTAGTAGATCGGCAGATAGTCTTTTTCTTTCCTTCCAGTTTTATTGAGGGATAATAATAAATATTTATTTTATTATCCTTCCAGTTTTATTTATTGTATATGTAAATTTATACATATACAACTGTGTAAGTTTAAGGCATGATGATTTGACTTACATCATGAAGTGATAAAGCACAATAAATTTAATGACTGACCATCATCTCATGTAGATAGAAAGTTAAGTAGAAAAAAATGTTTTTCTTGTAATGAGAACGCTTAGGATTTACTTTTAACAGCTTTCATATATAACACGTGTGTCACTGAGTTGTATACAATAGTGTTTATCGTGTTGACATCACATCCCTAGTACTTATTTGCCTTATAACTGGAAGTCCCTCCTTTTTTTTCTTTTTTTAAATCTATTTATTTTAATTGGAGGATAATTAAAATATTGTGATGGTTTTTGTCATACATCACAGTCGGACACAACTGAAGCAACTTAGCAGCAGCAGCAGCAGTATGAATCAACCATAGTTATACACGTGTCCCTTCCATTCTGAAGCCCCCTTCCACCTCCTCCTACCCTATCCCTCCAGGCTGTCACAGAGCACTTGCTTTGGGTGCCCTGCGTCATACATCAAACTCACACTGGCTATCTATTTTACATGTGGTAGCATATATGTCTCAGTGCTATTCTCTCAAATCATCCCACCTCTCCTTCTCCCACCGAGTCTAAAGGTCTGTTCTCTATATCTGTGTTTCCTTTGCTACTCTGCATGTAGGATCACTGATACCATCTTTCTAGATTCCATATATATGCATTAATTTACAGTATTTGTCTTTCTCTTTCTGACTTGCTTCACTTTGTTTAATAGTCTCTAGATTCATCTGCCTCATTAAAACTGACTAAAATGTGTTCCTTTTTATAGCTTTTGAGTAATATTCCTTTTGCATTCTCATCCTTTTGACTAATACTCCATTTTGTATATGTATGACAACTTCCTTACCCATTCATCTGCTAGTAGACATCTAGGTTGCTTCCATGTCCTAGCTATTGTAAATAGTGCTGCAGTGAACATTGGGATACATGTGATGTGTCTTTTCCAATTCTGGTTTCCTCAGGGTACATGCCCAGTAGTGGGATTGCTGAATTGTGTGGTAGTTTTATTCCTAGTTTTTTTAAGGAAACTTCATACTGTTCTGCATAGTGGTTTTATCAGTTTGTGTTCCTACCAGCAGTGTAAGAGAGCTCCCTTTTCTCTGCAACCTCTCCAGCATTTATTGTTTGTAGACTTTTTGATAATAGCCATTCTGACCAGTGTGAGATGATTCCTCACTGTGGTTTTGATTTGCATTTCTCTAATAATAAGCGATGTTGAGCATTTTTTCATGTGTTTATTGGCCATCTGTATGTCATCTGTTTAGGTCTTCTGCCCACTTTTTTGATTGGCTTGTTTGTTTTTCTGATATTAAGCTGCATAAGCTGCTTGCATGTTTTGGAGATTAATTCTCTGCAGATGTTTCCATTGTTATTTTCTCCCATTCTGAGTGCCATCTTTTCACCTTGCTTATTGTTTCCTTTGTTGTGCAAAATCTGTTAAGCTTAATTAGGTCCCATTTGTTTGTATTTATTTCCATTACTCTGGGTTGTGAGTCATAGATGATCTTGCTGTAATTTATATGAGAGAATGTTCTGCCTATATTTTCTTCTAAGAGTTTTATAGCTTCTAGTCTTACATTTAGGTCTTTAACCCATTTAGAGTTTATTTTGGTGTATGGTGTTAGAAAGTGTTCTAATTTCATTCTTTTACATGTAGTTCACCAGTTTGCCCACACCACTTGTTGAAGAAGCTGTCTTTTCTCCATTGTATATTTTTGCCTCTTTTGTCAAAGTTAAGGTGTCCATAGGTGCAAGGATTCATCTCCAGGCTTTCTGTTATGTTCCATTGATCTATTTTTCTATTTTGTGCCAGTACCATACTGTTTTGTTGACTGTAGCTTTGTAATATAGTCTGAATTTGGGAAGGTTGATTCCTCCAGTTCCATTCTTCTCCCCTTAGCCCACATCTCTGGGAACCACAAATCTGATCTCTTTTACTGTGAGTTTGTTTGTTTTTGAAGTAAAATCAATCCAGAACACTTAGGTTGAACTAACATAAGTGTTAGGTTAGTTCCTCTTACCCAAAGTAGTGATTTGGTATTTCTATACATTTCAAAATAATCACCACAATAAGTCCTATTACCATCTGTCACCATACAATGTTCTTAACATATTTATTGACTATATTCTTCACCCTGTGCATTTCATATCCATGAGTCATTTATTTTACAGCTGGATGTTTGTACCTGTTAATATCCCTCAGCTATTTCTGTCCTTCCCATCCTCCCCTCCCTTGGCAATATAGTCTTGTATCAGTGACGTAAGTATTGGAAACAGGCTTGTATTCTAGATCACCTTTAATAAGTCACTGTTACGAGACCTGGAAGTCACTGATCATTTTGGATTTTCCCTTGTTTGCCTTTAAATTGGAAATAGTAATACCTGAGTACGTCAAGGCTGTATATTGTCACCCTGCATATTTAACTTATGCAGAGTACATCATGAGAAATGCTGGGCTGGAAGAAGCACAAGCTGGAATCAAGATTTCCAGGAGAAGTATCAGTAACCTCAGATATGCAGATGACACCACCCTTACGGCAGAAAGTGAAGAGGAACTAAAAAGCCTCTTGATGAAAGTGAAAGAGGAGAGTGAAAAAGTTGGCTTCAAGCTAAACATTCAGAAAACGAAGATCATGGCATCTAGTCCCATTACTTCATAGATGGGGAAATAGATGGGGAAACAGTGTCAGACTTTATTTTTTTGGGCTCCAAAATCACTGCGGATGGTGATTGCAGCCATGAAATTAAAAGACGCTTACTCCTTGGAAGGAAAGTTATGACCAACCTAGATAGCATATTAAAAAGCAGAGACATTACTTTGCCAACAAAGGTCCATCTAGTCAAGGCTGTGGTTTTTCCAGTGGTCATATATGGATGTGAGAGTTGGACTGTGAAGAAAGCTGAGTGCCGAAGAATTGATGCTTTTGAACTGTGGTGTTGGAGAAGACTCTTGAGAGTTCCTTGGACTGCAAGGAGATCCAACCAGTCCATCCTAAAGGAGATCAGTCCTGGGTGTTCATTGGAAGGATTGATGCTGAAGCTGAAACTCCAGTACTTTGGCCACCTCATGTGAAGAGTTGACTCATTGGAAAAGACCCTGATGCTGGGAGGGATTGGGGGCAGGAGGAGAAGGGGACGACAGAGGATGAGATGGCTGGATGGCATCACGGACTTGATGGACATGAGTTTGGGTCAACTCCGGGAGATGGTGATGGACAGGGAGGCCTGGCGTGCTGTGATTCATGAGGTCGCAAAGAGTCGGACACAACTGAGCAACTGAACTGAACTGAATACCTGATTACAAGGCTGCTGTGTAAACTGTATAGTATAATGTATATGCATGCTGGCCTAAAGCCCTCAGTAAATGTTAGTTTTCCCTTCCTCCTTAGAAGATGCCAGCCTTAGTTACTCTTGACTATTTTCACACATTTAGGTGGACATCAAAGAATAACACATAAAGCATTTTTGTTTCATTGTTTAGCATTTCACTGAAGGCATAACCATGATTGTTTGCTAAATAAAATATGTGTATAACCAGGCAGTTTGTAATTAGACTAACTTAGATGTTGTGATTATTGGATGTGTAGGTGTAGTTAACAGCCTTCATTTCTGGTAAGTGACTTCACTTAGGAGGATGTATGCTCATGTAAGCAAGAGAGACTATTTCCTGGGAGGAAACTGTGGTCTCTAGATCTTTATAATGTCACCTTTAATTTTTTTGTACTCATGAGCATTGTCCTGTACAGACTATTTTCTTGAGGCAGTTTCTTGCTTGAAGTAAATGAAGTCTCCTTATGAGCCTGTTTAAACTCCACAGACTGTCAGTAATATGGAAAAATTGGATGTTTAATCAGGAATCTGAACATGTGTTTCAGGTAGAGAATTCCAAAGATAATGAAGATAATATTCTACAAAGAGAAATTCCTGCCAGACAGTCTCGAAGAAGATTTCGGAAAATTAATTGTAAAGGAGAACGCCAGACTATTACTGATGATGTGGATATTAACAGCTATCTTTCTGTGAGTATATTTAGGAATATTTCATTGATATTCGTTAATGTTCATATACAGTATGAACATACATATTTTTGGTAATATCAGCATATATTTTTGGTAATATCAACACTTGGGGCTCTACAGATAAAAGTTTGGGGCACATAAAAGATATCTATATAATTTTTAAAAATGTTTCTGTTGTGTTGGCTTTGATAGAAATACTCTTACCAGTTGGGTATTTGTTTTTGTTTAAATGGTGTAAAAGAATTTCTTTAATGTATCTTTTTAGACGTGCTTGTGGATTTTCTTACCTTTCTGTTGCTTGAATGGTGTGCCCTGAGTATATGTGTGCCCGGAGAACTCAGAAAATAGACTCATTTGGGAGCTTTTTTTCTTTTATACACTAAGGCATACAAAAGAAATAAAATGTCAGTTCTCCTCTTCATGTGTGGGACAATTATGCTACTGTATGCTCATGCAGAAATACGTGCAAGTGTTAAAGGTATGTTTTCACAGACAAATACTGAAAGATGATGAAATAAACAAGTTCCATAAAACCAGAAAATCTTTTTAAGTCTTTAATATTGTAATGATAGATGCTGCTTTTCAGATTGAAAAGTATTGGGTTGGCCAAAAAGTTTTTTCAGGATTTCCCATATGATCTTACGGGAAAAACTTGAACAGACTTTTTGACTGACCCAATAGTTGAATCAAGGAATAAGGATAATTTAAGGAAGAATAAATCCAGGTGTGTTTTATAAGTTTTCAAAGGAAACTTGATCCCCCAAAATATAAAAACAGTCTAGAGATTTAGGGTATCAAAATTCCCAAGGGTATATGTTCTTTTGGTTGTCAGAAATTCATTCCATTTTAGGAATAAGGAGGATTATTTAAGGAGTTGTTTGTGTTAGAGTGTTAAATTTGAGCAGCTGTAAGGATTTAGGCATTATTTGCCTAATTTCTTTGATTGAGCACATTCTGACAACAAGCCATAACATATGAAGTAGTCCTCAAAGTTTTTATTACATAAAGTTCATTTCCTGTTTTTATTAATGATTTTTTCGTTTTGTTTTTTGGCTGTACCATTTAGTTTGCAGATCAGGGATTGAACTGGGGACCATGGCAGTGAAAGTGTTGAGTCTTAACCACTGGACTGCCAGGGAATTCCCACTTTTTATATAGTAACTTTCCCTGTCACTAATTAATTTTAGCTAATTCAAGTTTTAATTAAGTTTGGACTTAATATACAAATGATTCTTGTCTATTTTTGAAAAATTAAAAGTTGATTAGTCCCATCACTCACTTATGGAACTACTAATGACATTTTGTACATTCTTGGATAGAACTTTCTGGGTCTTTTGTGGTTCCATATGAATTTTAGGATTTTTCCCCTAGAATTTCCTATGTATTTTGGTAGAGATTGCATTAGATCTATAGATTGCTTTGGATAGTGTGGCTATTTTAACAATATTAATTCTTCCAGTCTAAGAGCATGAGCTATCTTTCCACTTCTTTGCATCATCTTCATTTTCCTTTATCAGTGTATAGGTCATTTACTTCTTGGTTAAATTTATTCTTAGGTATTTTGCTTTTTTAACAATTTTAAACAGGATTTTTTTTCCTGTTTCTTTGATATTTCATTGCTAGTGTAAAGAAATGAAACCATTAATCTTGTATACTACCACCTTGCCAGATATATTTATTGGTTCTAAAAGGGTTTGTGTGTGGAAAATTTAGGGCTCTTTATAGAAAGTATCATGTCATCTGAAAATAGTAACAGTTTTACCTCTTCCCTTCCAGTTTGGATACCTTTTATTTTTTTCCTTGTCTTATTTCTATGTCTGGGACTTCCAATAGTGTATTGTCCACAAGTGGTGAGTGGGCATCCTCATATTATTCCTGAATTTAGTGGGAAGATTTTCAGCTTTCCACTGCTGAGTGTGATGGAGTTGTCATAAATGACTCTTGTTATGTTGAGCTATGTTCTCTCTCTACCCTTTTTGGTGAGAGTTTTTGCATGAAAGAAAGTTGAATTTTGTCAAATGCTTTTTTTTTCCCATCATTTTTTTTTCCTCTCCTTTCGTTTAGTGTGGTATATCACAGTGATTGATTCATGTATGTTGAACCATCCTTGAAACCCTGAAATGAATCCAGCTTCATCTTTCTATATGATCCTTTTTATATATTTTTGGATTTGATTTGCTAATATTTTTTTAGGGTTTTAACATCTGTATTCATCAAAGATATTGGCCTGTAATTTTCTTTTCTTGTAGTATATTTGGCTGGTTTTGATAGCAGTGTGATTGTGGCTTACTACAGTGAATTTGGCAGTGTTCCTCCTATTTTGAAATAGTTAGATAAGGATGGGTATAAGTTTTAATAGCAAAAATCTTAATCAGTATTGATACAGTAGATAATTGGTTTTATGACTACTATGCTGCTGCTACTGCTAAGTTGCTTCAGTCGTGTCTGACTCTGTGCAGCCCCATAGACGGCAGCCCACCAGGCTCCCCCGTCCATAGGATCTTTGTTTCTTTTGTGGGTATTATCAGCAGTTCAGAGAGATCAGGAGGAATAATTTTTTTAAAAAAATATTTAATTTATTTATTTGACTACACCAGGTCTTAGTTGAGGCACATGCATGTTCAGTCTTAACTTGAGGCGTGTGGGGTCTAGTTACCCAACCAGGGATTGAACTTGGGCCCCTTGCATTGGGAGCATGGAGTTTTTAGCCACTGGACCACCATGTAAGTCCCAGAATCATTATACAAGATAGCGGTGGAAATTTGACAGTTTCTTTTTGCACTTGCGAACCATCACTTTTTCTTGCTAGAGTGCTGAAGGTCAAAAATTCTTAAAGGTGTATGGAATATTTTGTTACAGTAGTTTTCTTAAGTATCATTAATCCAAACCTGTACATCACATTTTATGAGCATTAAAAATTTTGCATGTGTTTGAAAGATACTTTCTAAATGAATGCCTAGAATGATTGAAAAAAATTATTTATTCTTATGAAATATTTTCAGGCTGTTCATGTACATTGCTTTGTATAAAGATGAGAAGCACACTCTAAACTTGAAAAGTTTTTTCTTTTTTAATGTTAAAAGAGCACTTCTATAACAGTAGTAACATCATTTAAACTACTTTGGGTATTTCTCTCAGAGCTCACAACACATTTAAATATCTTCAAATATTCTCAGTGATTTCAGAACTTTAATCTTTGGGGAGGATGTACTTGATATTTGAAAATAGCATAGCGGTGATTGGGAGCAATATTCAGTGAATAGGATGAGTAATTAAGACAAGTGAAAATAGTCTTTTATTTAGATGAGCCATCTCTCTGAATTCTTCTTTCATTTACTATGTGATTGGGGCATTTTATCTGAACTGTTAATGCTTTGGTTGCTTTACCTCTAAAAATGAGGATGATGATATTGAGTTTGCTTGTCTTGCATGATGGTGCTGATAGAACATATGTGCACACTCAAGGTTTAATCAGTTAATGATATCTCTAGGTTCTTCCTCTCAGATGTTTTGTGCCCTTACCTCAGTTTCCCCATGTCATTGTCTTAGTGTTCGCTGTCATTCTTTTTAGAAATGTTGTAGTAGCATCTCCCAGCAACACCCCCCCGACCAACCTTTATTGTAAAAGCAATAATTTTTCATTTTTAGAAGTTGAGAATTTTTTTAATTGAAAAGTATTATATAATTTCTGCATTTAAAAATATCGCTTAATCATTTTATTTCAAGTTCTGTTTTTCTCTTCTCTCTGGTGTGTACTCCTAGCCCTATTCTTTATGTACTCTACTATCCCCTGCTACCAAATAATTCATTCATTTTACTTTTATCAGTCCTAAAAGAATCTTTTAACAGTGTTATTTCTTTTAAACTCTTAAGTCTTTTTATGGCCTACTACCACCTATTAGAAAGTCTAATGATCTAGAACATTTATCTGGTATGTAGTCTAAACTAGTTCTGTATAATAGAACTTTCTGCAATGATGCAAATGTTTTATATCTGTGGTTTCCAAACTGATAGTAACCAGCCACATGTGGCTTTTGAGCATTTAAAATGTGGCTGGTATGACTGAGGATTTTAATTTAAAATTAAAATTTTTAATTTAAATAATTTATATCATCTCATGGGAGGAATCCATGATTTTTTCTTGGTAGGATTAGGTATACATATCTACATTGCTGTAGTAGCCCATGTATATACCTGTTACCATTTATTAGACTACATTGTACTTTTTTTTTATTCAAATGTCTGTTTCTCCCATCAGAGTGTACATGCTTTGAAAATGTGAACCATCATGCTTACATTCTTCAGAGCATATTGCCTGTTAAAGAAAATAGAGTGCCTGTTTTTATAAGATTGTTGAGGTTTCTTGTGTAACTTTGGGCAAGTTGTGTATCCTTCTTAGTGATTTTTTATGTATAAGAGGCTCTGCTCAGTGTCTCATGCATTGAAAAACATGCAGTAATGTCAACAATTCCTGTTTCTGTTACTATTATTTAAAATACTCAAAAAAAATCTTTGTTCCTGTTACTAACAAATTAATTTTATTATTTATTGATTCCTGGCTATAAAACATGTTTACCAAAATATGTATAGATGAAAGGATAACTGAAAAATGTAAGATAAAATATCAAAGGGAGAAAAAAGGTAGGAAATATAAAATCAGGCAGGCAGCAATCAGCCAGCTATGCTTTTCACAATTTTCTTGTAGCCTGTACTTGCTATGGTTCACTTTAAATAATATATTTTTTCAACCCTACAAAATAGAGTGCTTATATAAATGTATATGAAAGTCACTGAGTTAATTGCCTTACTACATATAATAATAAATGACTAGAAGCCAATTAAATGATGACAAAGGATGTCTGCCGGAAACTGATGACTGGTTTTGGAATTATTAACTTGAAGACCCTTTTTCTTTTAGTAATTAAGGTCAGTAGTTTAGCTCAGGTGTCTTAAAATGTAGTTTGCAAAATGGGACACGGGAAGAAAATAGAATTTATGTGTACTGTAATCCTCTTAAGTTTTTGTGGATTTTTTCCTGTTTACAGTGAACACAAAGCATTTTTGCTGATACTACATGTATTAATACATGTATAAATTCACATATATTAATTTATAAATACATTTATTAACCATGTTTTTACGTGTATTAATTTATAAATAGATTATATATTTTAGAATATGTGTGTTAATTATGTGTTAATAAATAAATTATATATTGGTAATGACGAAGAATTGATGCTTTTGAACTGTGGTGTTGGAGAAGACTCTTGAAAGTCCCTTGGACTGCAAGGAGATCCAACCAGTCCATTCTAAAGGAGATCAGCCCTGGGTGTTCTTTGGAAGGACTGATGCTAAAGCTGAAACTCCAATACTTTGGCCACCTCATGTGAAGAGTTGACTCATTGGAAAAGACTCTGATGTTGGGAGGGATTGGGGGCAGGAGGAGAAGGGGACGACAGAGGATGAGATGGCTGGATGGCATTACCAACTCGATGGACGTGAGTCTGAGTGAACTCCAGGAGTTGGTGATGGACAGGGAGGTCTGGCATGCTGTGATTCATGGGGTCACAAAGAGTTGGACATGACTGAGCAACTGAACTGAATACATGTATTAATTTATAAATAAGTTATATATCTTAGAAATATAGCTCAGAAATATTTTATTTTTAAAGTACTGAGATTAATTGATATCTAAATCCCTTTCTCATCTGCCCCCAGCCTACCTTTACAGCCTTCTGGCCCCATTATTTTGTAGATTGTTCCCTCCTTTGGGTCTTCTCTCACCCTGGAAATTTCTTACAGTCTTCTTTAGTTAATGTAATTCTGTCCTTTGATGACTCAGTTTGAATCTTAGCATGCTATTTGCTCCTTTTATCCAGAATGGTCTCTACCATGTCCTCCAGATAAAGTCCTGCTCAGCTCCTACAACTCCAGTCATCCATGAACTCTTTAGAGAAGCCTTCCCTAACACTTCCATGTTCCTAGACTGTGCTGCTTCTGATTGAAGTAGAACCCATAAGATGATATACATACTTAGATGCATTTGCTCATAATTATGTTCTCTTCTGAAGATAGTGAAAAGTAGTGAAAGTCACTCAGTATTGTCCTACTCTTTGCAACCCCATGGGCTATAGCCTGCCAGCCTCCTCTGTTAATGGAATTCTCCAGGCAAGAATATTGGAGTGGGTAGCCGTTCCCTTCTCCAGCAGATCTTCCCAACCCAGGGATCGAACCCAGGTCACCTCCATTGCAGGCAGATTCTTTACCATCTGAGCCACCACAACTTACTTAAGAATTTCTTTATGTGTTTTTTATAGGAAGTTGACTACTGTATTTTAAATAACCTACAATGGTGAACATTTTTCATAGGTAATGAGTTAAATTTTTAATTGTTGTTCAGTCACTAAGTCATGTCCAGCTCTTTGAGACCCCATGGACTGCAGCACACCAGGCTTCCCTTTCCTTCATTGTGTCTTGGAGTTTGCTCAAATTCATGTGCATTGAGTCAGTGATGCTGTCTAGCCATCACATCCTCTGCTGCTTTGCTCACCCTCCTTTACATGTTTTCTTCCATCCCATTCGTTGGTTTAGCATAGTATGGCAGTTGGTAAGCATGGTGTGATACTCTAGAATCTACTGTTTAATTTTAGGCTCACAAATTACTAATGCATCAAGTGTTTCTTTCTCGTTTGCTGCTTATGTAATTGTGCCTTATATTCCTTGCTCTCCTGCAGTGCTCCATGTTTTGTTTGGATTTATAGTGTACAGAGAGAGATTTAAGACATTTTTCAGTGCTCCTGAATAAGGGTTCGAGTGTGATTGCTGAGATCACCTCATGGAATGAGTCTTAGTCTGTTTAGGTGGCTATAACACGGTAGCAGACTGAGTGACAAAAAATGACAGAACTTTATTTCTCACAGTTACGAAGGTTAAGAAGACTGAGATCATGGTACTAGCAGCCATCATGTTCAGGTTCTGGTAAAGGCCCTCTTCTGCTTACCTCTTGCTTTCTGCTCACGTGGTGGAAAGAGCTAGGGAGCTTTGTGGAGCCTCCTTTCTAAGGGCATAACCCATGTCAGAGGGCTCCTTCCTTATAATCTGATCACCTTCTATAGACCCCACCTCCTTATACCATCATCTTGAGAATTAGAATTTCAATATGTGAATTATGAAGGAACACAGACCTTCATAGCGGCATCTCAATATTTGTCTCAGGACCACCTGTTTGGACTTTCAAATAAATCACATCCTTGAAATGGGCAGGTTTGTAAGAGCCAGATCCCTCAGTTTAATATGATATAATAGACGTTAAACTAGGAATCAGATGATATGAATTCCTTTTCTATTTCAAGTGCTAATTTTCAATGTTTTTAAGACCCTCAGTCCCTGCATCGTGTATAGGAATTGAACTAGCTACCAAGTCCCTTTTAACTGTGGACTGCCAACCCCTTTCTGTGTCCACGTGGTAGAGCAGAGCTAGGAAGCTCCCTAAGGCATTTTTTTATACAGGCACTAATCCCAGCTCCAGCTTCCCCAGTGGCTCAGTGGTAAGGAATCTGCCTGCAGTATAGGAGCTGCAGGAGACACAGGTTCGATCCCCTGGGTCTGGAAGATCCCCTGAAGTAGGGCCTGGCAACCCACTCCAGTATTCTTGCCTGGAGAATCCTATGGACAGAGGAGCCTGGTGGGTTACAGTCCAAGGAGTCACAAAGAGTTGGACATGGCTGAAGTGACTTAGCACTTATATGCAATCCTAGTTCCAGATCTCTCATGGCCTAATCACTTCCCAAAGGCCTCACCTCCTAACGCCATGATTTTGGAGATTAGATTTTTAACATTGGAATTTGCAGAAGGAGGTAGGGGGTCGGGGAGAGGGGTGGGAGTGAGATGCAGGCCTTTAGACCGTAGCAGAACACCAGTGAACAACTAGTTTAATCATTTATTCAAGTCAAAATGGAGGAAGTATATACACTCTTGTTGCATATATTATTATAATTTCAAGTTTGATCTGCTAAAGTCATAGTCACTGATTGATAAAGAAACTGTCCAACAGTGTGAACTTTATTTGTACACTTGATGGATCCTGACTGTTCGTAATTAAATAATTTGTGTTTGGTAAATACTTGTAGAATGAAAGGATAAGTGAGTAAACAATCTTCTGTCACTTCTGAAGTAAAGAAGATTGTAAATCTGGAGCCTTTGCCAGTCTGACTTGTGTATAACACAGTGAGTGTTGACCAGGTTACTACTGAGAAATTTGGAGTTCAACCTCTGAGAATCTGCAGCTTTTCAGTATTGCTTTTCACCCTATTTGCAAGCCAAAGTGCTCTGGACAGATAAGTTCTTTATGGTGCTTTATACCTTAAAAACAGAGCAGGATTTTTCTCTTTTTATTCATGGGCATCTAGCATCTCCTAGGAGAATTTTTCTCAGTTGGCTTCTGCGAAACAATGTAGAATTCTCAATAAAAGGTTCTTGTACCTAGTTACAGGGTCATGAATTCACACGTGGACAGAGAAAAAGCAAAGGGGTGTTATTGTAATCAAACTAAGTAGGACAAATGCTTGCCTAAATCAGATTTTAAAAATTTGTGTGTCACAGGGGGAAAAAAGTTTCTTGTAGTAATGTCAAAAAATATAGAATAATATTAAGAAGGAAATAAGTTTACTGTAATCCTCAAAACCAGAGATAGCAAATGTGGCTAATGGTTTTTAAATGCATGTTTCTTGATTAAATCATTGATATCTTTTGGACTAATATAGATAATGCTGAATATTTAGTTATCCTGCCTTTCTACTTCTCAAGGAATTAAATTTTTCCCTGAATATTATTTTTAATATTAATATTACAACAGTATTCTCATGCAGTTTCATTTTCCTCCTACTACAACTTGTATGAATATATCTGTGACTGATTTTTTTTCCCTTAGGATTGATTCACAGTGTATGAAAGTTATTTTTCATATGGGTATGAAAGGCTTTACATAAATATTGCTAACTTCTAATTAGTAGTTTTTTAAAAAATTTCTGTCATTCACCCTGTATGAGCTTCAGGAGCCTTGGAACGAGGGCAGGGTCATGCCCCTCTGGTTTTCTGAGACAGTTCTCTCTTTTGTTGAGGTGACACTGATTCCTGTGGATCTGCCCAGGCAACCAGAATCAGAAAGATATTTATCATACGTGAAACACTTTACAGAAAGCTCTTTGGAAGATTGTTTGAAGCAACTCTGATACTAATACATGTACACCAATGGCCTAAGATAATGATTTTTTAGAGCATTCCAAGGGAAATAACTACTCAGACATTGCAAATAGATTAATAATGCTGACTGTTACTGCCTTTTAATTTGATTTATTATCTATTCAGTAACTGTACTGTTTAGCATTTAGCTTTTGTAATATCAGTAAATGCAATATTTTAAAATTACAGAAGTGATAACAAAAGTAGTCTCTAATATAATCCAGGAATTTATAGATGGACACAATATTCTCAATAGTTTAATTTTTTTAGTGAGATTTCTTTTTTCATTCATGTTTATAGATACAGGTATCTCTTTTCATTGTCGGGCAGGTCTTATTTTTTGTAGAAAACAGTACATTTGATTAAAACTTTGCATTAACTTTGCATACAGTATATAGCATCCTTGACTGATTATTATAAATGCATAGTGTATTTTTGTGTGTGTGTGTGAGTGAAAAAAAATGCTTGCTACGACTGCACTCTGTAGTGTAAAGTAGAAGCTTGGTGGTGCCTTTTTATTGTTCCTTCGGTTTCACTGATTCTAATTATAGAAGCTTACATCACCTTAGTTGATGATGAAGGCTTCCCTCTCCCTCTTTGGTTTTTCTTCCTCCATTACTCCCAAAGGAAGGATCATATTTCATAGTGCATGTGTGTCCTGCTGGTGGCTCTGACGGGGTTTTCAGCAGCGTGGTGCTGATCATTTCGTGGACAGAGATGACAGGATGCTGCAGCACACTGTTTCTCACAGAATAGAAGGAGAGGGTTGCTTCTGTGGCTTTCCTTTCTTCAAAAAGGCTGAGGAACAGAGGGCAAGCAATGTCAAAGCAGGAATTCCTGAAGGGCACCAGTAATTAGAGTTAACCATGTCTGATAACTACAAAAATTCATTTCAAATGTTGAAGTTAAGCAAGGGACAGGAGCTGGGTGTAGAGTAGGAAAGCTTACTGTGATTCTTTAAAAGGGCTTGTATGTTGCCTCAGACATTATGGTAGTGTCATCTATTCATTCATTTTTCAAAAGGATTAAAGTATTTTTACTATATATATAAGCATATTTAACAGTTTATATTTTAAAGGCCAGATGCCTACAACTAAAATACAGAACTGAGTGGCCTGTGTTTTATTTTGTAAAACTACATAATTTTTCATTTAATCCTCATCTCCTTTTGAGTTTGACTTCTCTAAACTGTGGTTATAATATTACACTGTGCAGATAGGGAATAAAGTATATGTATGACTGTGCCTGAGATTATTATAAACCTGGTTTTTGTTAATGTTGGGTTTTTGTTTTCCATAATGTCTAGAAATGATAACTTATTCTCATTTTTAATTTTCTGATAGCTTTTTCCATGATTACCTTTTTTCTATTCCTTTTCAGTGTTGTTACTTATTGAAATAAAAGGTATATTTATAGTTTAATAATTATTAGAACCTCATATTTGGCTTTCTATACAATATGATTTCAATGTTCTGCTTTTTATTTTTGTTTAGAAATAGTTTAGGTAATATATTTTAATTAGTTTATACAATTAGTGTAATTTATAATATGAATATTATTATTAACTGTATAGCATTTACATTTTTATAAAACTATTTTAAATGGTTTGAAGTTTTGCAGATGCATACATTGATTGCTTTATTTGGTAGTAGTTTGAAAGATCTTTTTAAAGCTAAAGATTTCATCAGTGTGGCTTAGCATCATTATGGCATTTCACGTGCAGGGAAAATGTGTTCTTAAATAGTTATCTTATGTTGATGATTCCTAGTACATCAGGGCATTCTCCCTTGCTTGAGTTACTTCAGTTATTTGAATTGGTGAGGTAATGGAATGAGCTCCATGATAAAAATTTTTAAGTAATGAAAGTGAAAAGCCATTTATTCACCTAATCATATATTTTAGTTACTTGATAAATTACTGACTTTTTAAAGGATGCTTGTATTTTTTGATCAGTAGTTAAGAGAGTAAGTCATTATTTCTGAAGAAACTGTGGTAAAGTGCATCATCAGAGGGGCAGTGGGTTCACATGCTAAACATAAAATTTGACCTGTTAGTTTCTTTCATGGTATTCTTGCACAGGGAGATTTTTCATACTAGGCTTACCATACAGTTCCCTAGAATGGCAGATACTATGAGATGATTGGTGGAACAAGGGAAGGGATGATGTCATCTTCACTTCCAGGCCAAACTAAAGGAAAAGAGAGTTGTTCCTTTACTGAGCCAGTGTTTACTACAGTAATTCTAACATATGGCATTAGTGGATTGCATTTCATACACAGGGCAGGGTGTTTTTTAAAGCAGCTAAGAGATGGCTGTCTCTCTCTCTCTCAGCTTGAGGTCCTTCTTTGTGAGCTATCATCATGATTTATAAAAAGGGGAAAAGGTGCCCTTTAGGATTTTGCTTTTGATTTGGTTGTAATTTATCCTGTTGGTTCTATACATGAATATAAGTATTAGCTCACACTGAAACTAAAATGTTTTTCAGCGCCATTAATGTTTATGTACAAAATGTCTTTTAGAAATTTATCTTTAGAAAGTGTTCGGCTTCATTTACATACACGGTACCTATGATCATTATCCTGTTTTTAAAGATGACTGTTAAAATTAGATTTTAGTTAGTTTATTCTTGAATACTTTTTTGTTGAAATTCCAATTCATTGTAGTTTATTTAAATTAATTGAGTTGAAAAAAGTATATTGGTGCTGGAAAATCAACCTGTGGATGTTTTCTGTGTTTCAGGTTTTGAAAGCTAGAGTCATGTTTATTTGCTAGATTTAGTTGTATGTTTATATGTAAATTTTGTGTGTTCTTTTGAAATCTTTTCACAAAACAAGTAATTCTTAAGTTTTATACAAACCCAGATTCGTTTATAATCACTTACTGTGAAAATATGATTTTGTTCAGAATAACGGTTTTACTAAAGTCAGTTCTATTCTTATAAGTAGCAGCATAATTAAGATGGGCAGCAAAGTGTTGTTCAGAAAGTGACTTATACTTTGCCCAGGGGTATTGGAAATCTTTTGTTACTTTGCCTGTTTCTTTTTGGCTAATAATGAGGTATTTATCCCTTTGACAGTAGAGTCCATTGTAATAACACTTGTCTCTCAGGTAATAATTTCTCTTACGTTGCACATACTCTTCCCCTTAAAATGGTGTTAGGTCAATAGAGCAAGGTAGTTCTATTACTCTGAGTTATTTATTGATGTTATTCTTAGAATTTTACTGCCTGGAGGGGTGGTACCTTTTTCTTTTTTTTTTGAACTGCTGGAAACTATGTTTTACTTTGGCTATTGGGAAGCACCATTATAGCTTAGTGGAAACTCTTTGTGGTAGTACCTACATTTAGATGCCTTGTGACAGAATCTTGAAGAGTAGGGTGGGTACTAGAGGAATTGTGTTTTCAGATTAGAGAGGGTGTGACAAGAATTCATTTTTTCCTATAATTTTTATAGGAAAATGATGCTTCCTTTTAGTCCAAGCTCAATTTGGAAGCAGGTTGAATCACTTTCTTTTCTGATTGTTTCTGGATTTTACTTGCTGCTTGTCTCTTTCTAGGAATCTAGCATTGGGCTGTAGGAAAGTACCATATTGCATAGATGATTTTTCCTCAGAGGGAGTTGGTAAATGCTACATGTCAGCTGTTTTGCTTGTGTGTTGTTTTTTTTTTTTTTTTCGTTTCCCTTTGTACAGTGAAATTCTGTTGTTTCCATTTAAATTTATTATTTACATACACATCTTCATGCCACTTTTGATGTTTTTAATGTTAATTTAGAATAATCTTGAAGGTTACACCTTTCAGAACAGTTAGTTGATAAATAGGAAGTTTTACAAGCAGAATACATATGTGACATCTGAGAACTAGGCTGCCTTCTGTATTTGCAGTGCAAGAGTATCTTGCTAGAGCCGATTGTTTTCTCTTGGGAGGATAAGCCTATGTTAAATTTGAATAGTAATATTAGGAAATATGGCTTCCCAAATAAAGCTGTGCATCAGTGAACAGAATTAAAAATACAAATGAATCTTAAAACTGAAACAGAGATGCTTGAGCCAATTTTTTTCTTATAGAATTTAGCTTGTTGACAAGTCTCATAGAAGGGTGTGTATGTGTTTTCAGTAAACTGCTCTTTGGGCTACATCTGCAGATACAGTAGCCAATTGATCTAATGCAGTTTCTGAAGGCTTTCTATACAGGTGATGTCATCCTTTTAGCTCTATTCTCCTCCCACTCTCTTTCCTTCTTATTAGATATTTCATCTTACTGCAGAGCATAGAATCAATAGGAGCTTCTCCTTAGGGAGCTGCTGTGAAACAGGCAAGGACAGTAGGAATTAAGACGCTAACATACAGTCTTGCTTTAGCAGACGATGTAGTGTTTTTGTACCCTATCATATATAAAATTTCAACCACAACGTCAGACTTAGATCCACAGTACTGTCTTACTGATGCATTAGAACAAGGAGCAATGCTGCAGAGCTGTAAATAGTGCTTGTGCAAAGAGAAATTTTTAATTTTGAAGATTCTCAGGCATTCTTCAGGACAAACCTGTTAGAACAGACATCTTCTAACTACCGCTTGCTCAGTGGTTCATTTTTTTTTTTTAAAACCTCTGATGGGTAACAATATAAAGAAGAAACTTTCATCTTAAGGATACTGTGTTCTGGTTTGCTTCTGAGGCAGAAGAATTACTGCAGTGCTTGCTCTACAGAATGAAATAAGTTGAAGAAAAGACAAAGCTGTCTTTGGAAAGGTTTCTCAGAATCTAGCAACACAGATTTGGTGCATGTTGCCTTATTTGCTTTGATTGATACAGTATTAACTGTTGTGTTACCACTGTGCATGCCTGTGCCAGGTGCCTGAGGAAGCGTGTGTATGTCTCTATGTTCTGAGCCAGAAATACAAACATCTTGATTTACTGTGACTTGCTTGTTAAAAGTGAACATTTTGATGAAAACTGCTCCAGTAATTTAGAAGCTCAGTTCTAAGCTACTGAAAGCTCCTGATTTCAGTTTGAAAGAGATTTGGAGAAGCTGTCTTTACACTGCAATTTACACTGCAAATGGTGTATGATTTATAGAAAGGAAACTTAACAGAATTTTGTCAACATACTCGTCGGTGTGGCTCTGGTTTGAAAAGGAAACTATCCTTTGCAGCTCAGGAAATGGCTTTTCTTGTTCGCTGTTATGCCAATTGTCTTCAGCCATGGGCCTCCAAAGTAAGTAATTATTATTTTCTTTGAGAGTGATATAATCTATTACATTTAAATTCTATTTTGAATTTTAAATGAGCTGTATTACACTGTTACGTTTTCTAAACTTTAAGAACTGCAGAGCAGTTTAAAAAACTCATTCTCGTGGCCATTTTTGTTTTTCAGTTTGTAAGAATCTCTTGAATATTCTCATGTACCTCTAAGAGGATTTGAAAATACTTTCTTAATTAATCTGTAGACTCAAAATGTGTAGTGCATTTGAAGTATACTCTTTTCAGACTGAATGATCATTTGTTTATGCCTATACATACAAATACATATACATCTCTGTGATCATACTCTAACTTGAATATATTGTATTTCCTCATTTTCTTCAAGGGTTGATGTATTTAGCTATGTTAGTCTAATCTTTAGTCTGTGTTATACAACATTTTCTAGTAATATGGTGCTATCAAATAAATTGTTGAATTGTATTATTTTACAAACACTGGATAATAATTCATATGCAGCCAAATGGTATGAAGAATACTCATTATGAAGAGTAATTATATGAAAATCTTTTAATAATGATCTTAATTATTTTCAAAATAGTAGTAAATGAACCATTAGTAGTTTGGAATTGCTCAGGATTGTCTTTTATACTTGTCATTTTAAAGCAAGCATGTTAACTCACAAAAAAGCAAAATTGCTACACAGAAGGATTTGCTAGGTTTTAGAAAACTATACACTATAATTTAATAAATTGTATTCACAGTGGTTATTAATATAGATCCGGAATTTGATGCCACTCAAGTCATCTTTCCTGTTATATAAATGTCAAAACAAAAACAGTAAAATCTAAATTTTTAGTTTTGTATAAAACCACATGTTTTAGAAAACACTTTAATTGTAACAGTAACTATGTTAAGATTGCTTTATGGTTCTGTTGGATAGAGACAGACACAATGGAAGCATCTCTTAGGATGATCTGAAATCATGTCTTTGTTTAAAGGTTGTCCTATTGATGGTGACTAAGGAAGAAATACTATGATAGCATCATGGTGTACTGTTTCATCTGAAAGATAGCTCATTGGGTATGTCTCTTAAAGGCAGCTTCTGGAAGGACATTTAAATTCACTGTCCATTTGGCAAACAGCTGATTGAAATGTAAAGGATAGAAAGATGCCTAGGTTCACACTTCATTTGTACTATTATCTGGTAAGGCATGGATGATCTTTTCAGTGCACATGCCACCTGTGGGGCCCATGCATTGCTGCTACTTGGCACTGAGGTTTAAAATGACACATAGAAAGGAAATGGAGGAAACCAGGTGAAAAAGATTCAAACAAAAGAATGAGATATAGGGGTTAGCCTTTTGAGATACTGATAATCCACATTTAAGATTGAACAAATATAGAAGACCCAAACAGGATTTTAAACATTAAATTCTAAGGTTTCATTAAATGACAGCAGATATTATCTGAGCTGGATTTTGTGATTGTTACTTTACTGAGTAAATTAAGTATTTATGATAAAGTACATGTCTCCTACCCCTGCCCCCAACTCTCATTTCACTGTTGATGGAATTTTAACCCTGGATTGTGATTAATTAAACTTGTGATTAATTTTTCATATTTGTTGCTTTTGGTTTTCTAAGACATATTATTCATTAATTCATGTATTTTGCCCATTCTAGAATTCAGATTCATTACTTCTGAATTGATTTATTGTCTTGATCAGTAAATAGTTTTAGCAGTAATGTTCAAATGCCATCTTTTATATTTACCCTTCAAATAGTTGCTTATTTGTGTGTGAAATAATAAATCTAAAGTCTTTTCCCTTTAGCACTTTGAAAAAGTTAATGCACTGTCTTCTGGCATCCAGTACTAGAGATGAGAAGTCTGGGATCTTTGTAATTCTTGTTCCTGTGTTAAGTAATCTGCTTTTCTTCTTGTTGGTTGTTAGTTGTGTTTTGCTTTGTTTTTATTTTTTATCCTTGATGCCATAAAGTTTTATTATGGATTATCTAATTTTTTGTTTTCTTTTTCCTTCTTGGCTTTTGGAAGTCTCTCTCACGCTGAAGATTCCCATTTGTCTTCAGTTGTGGGAAGTATGTTATTTTTTGAAAGCAGCAACTTTTTTTTTTCTCTTGTTATTCTGTATGTTGGAACTCTGGACTGTCCATAACGTCTCTCAACGTTTGTTTCATACTTTTTCTCATTCTGTGTGTTCCTAGTTCGATATTCTAGCTCATTAACTTATCCTCCACTTGTGACCAGTTTCTGTCCTGCTGTGTATTTTTTAAGTTTCTAAATTTAATAATTGTGTTATTCATTTCTGACATCTCTTAGTGATGCTTCATTGTAACCACCTTTGTTTAATAACTTGTTTTCATTTTATGGTTGGTATTCTTTTTTCTTGATTGTCTACTAGCTCTTTCTTCAAGTTTAAATTTCTCTCTTAGTTGAGTTTTTTTGTTCTTGTTTTTCTTTCATGAGGTTGACCTTTCTTGATTGATTCTTAGTTAAGAGCTCACCATCTGGTCTGTTACGGTTGCTTGCCCTGGGTGACTGACTACTGGACAAAGAGGCATTCCTGCCTTGGCTTCCGTCGTCTTTCTGTAGGTGCGCCTGCAGTCACTGGTTTAGAAAGTGCTGCCATTTTCACTTTTAGACACAGCTAAATCTATAGGTTGTTTCTTTCTTTTTTTTTTTTTTCCTATAGGTTGTTTCTTGACCCTTCCGTTACTTTACCTATCTGCAGCATTTGAACAATTGATGACTTCCTCCTCCTTGACACTCTTTGTTTTGAGTAGAAATCAACCATGACTTGCCAGACAATGTATGATCTCTTCTTCCCTTCATCTTCCCCTACACTCTTCCTTGTTCACTCCAACTACAGCAGCTTCCTTGTGTCTCCCTAAACTTGCCAGGTACTCTTAAACCGATTTCCTATTTTCACAAAAATTCTATTTGCCCTTTAAACAAACCTACTGTTAAGTAATATTGATTGAATTCTGTGGTTTTAAAAATGTTAAAAAGTGGGGAGACATGTGTCTCCAATTTGAAAAACTAATATTTATTGTTATTTAACAGTGATACCCTCCATCCTCATCTTTCAGTAAAAATAATGAGTTAGAAATGCAATTTTACATGCCTCAGGCACAGTGCTGCTGTATATACCCCAGGCTGCTGTGATTAGGTATAGCTGTTTCCTTCAGGGCTTTTGAGAAGTTTACACTTCTGTTTCCGTAAAACAGGCTCCAGACTGCTTTGGGGGCCTTAGAATCTGTTTTTAACTCCTCTCTCACTGTCAGCTGACACTTTTGATACTCTCGTCTAGTACTGCATAATTCTGGTGTCTTGCTTTTTAACTCTGTAAGACTTCCATCTTCTTGTGCCTTGACTAATTTTCTTGTCTCCTATATGTATGATTTTCTTCCGTTTCATATTCTATGCTTCCAGGGTAATGTGTTCTAAAGGTATATTTCTTCTAGTCATTTTTTTACTGAAGCCTCTACAATAGCTCTTTTCTAGTACAGGGAATCTAAGCACCCCAAAATGCTATGTCTGGTCCTTCATCTCTTGTATGCTCCTGTAGTATACCTCTCTACCTGAGCTATTCTGTTTTGCGTACTGTTTCCTGGCCTAATGTGGATTACATATGTAATTTTAAACCTTCTGGTTGCCTTATATTCTAAAATAACTTTAAGGTGAAATTAATGTAATAATATGTCCAGTTGAGTTTTTAAAATATGTAATAAAGTAATTATTAATGAGATTTTACTTTTTGTTTGTTTTTAGTAAATCCAGATTTGCATTTTATACTTTGAACATGTCTCAGTTTGACTAGTCACACTTCACTTAGCGCTGTTGGACTACGGCTACTACGATGAACATTTGTGATTCTGGGTCTTTGTCAGGACTCTTTAGTATATTTAATCCGCTTTTTACCTTCAGTGAGAATGAGGTCTTTCTAAGTTGCATTTGTTGTTTTAGTATTTTGATTGTTGTCTAAAGTCTCCCCAAACCCATGGTACTAATGTTATGACTAGCATTAGATATACACAAAGTGCTGTTTATTGAGTAATTAGGAAATTAGACCACCAGGCTTGTTAGAAATTTATTTATATATTCAGTAACTAAGTATGTAGTTCTGAAATGTCTTACTGTGAGTACAACAAGGAACTTAAAGTCTTTGCAATGTGCCCACAAATAATCTTTATTCTTTGGTAATTTTAAAGTTAATGGATAAGTGATTTCTGGATAGGCACAGTTCCTCTGTAACGTGTAGCTACCTAGATGTTCATCAGCAGATGAATGGATAATAAAGCTGTGGAACAAACACACAATGGAGTATTACTCAGCCATTAAAAAGAATACATTTGAATCAGTTCTAATGAAGTGGATGAAACTGGAGCCTATTACACGGAGTGAAGTAAGCCAGAAGGAAAAACACCAATACAGTATACTAACACATATATATGGAATTTAGAAAGATGGTAACGATAACCCTGTATCAGATCAGATCAGATCAGTTGCTCAGTCGTGTCTGACTCTTTGCGACCCCATGAATCGCAGCACGCCAGGCCTCCCTGTCCAACACCAACTCCCGGAGTTCACTGAGACTTACGTCCATTGAGTCAGTGATGCCATCCAGCCATCTCATCCTCTTGTCATCCCCTTCTCCTCTTGCCCCCAATCCCTCCCAGCATCTGAGTCTTTTCCAATGAGTCAGCTCTTTGCATGAGGTGGCCAAAGTACTGGAGTTTTCAGCTTTAGCATCATTCCTTCCAAAGAAATCCCAGGGCTGATCTCCTTCAGAATGGACTGGTTGGATCCTG
>NW_011495051.1:75779-76348 GCF_000754665.1 Bison bison bison | reverse complement strand
ACAGCTTTCCTTCCAAGGAGTAAGTGTCTTTTAATTTCATGGCCGCAGTCACCATCTGCAGTGATTTTGGAGCCCAGAAAAATAAAGTCTGACACTGTTTCCACTGTTTCCCCATCTATTTCCCATGAAGTGGTGGGACCGGATGCCATGATCTTCGTTTTCTGAATGTTGAGCTTTAAGCCAACCTTTTCACTCTCCACTTTCACTTTCATCAAGAGGCTTTTGAGTTGCTCTTCACTTTCTGCCATAAGGGTGGTGTCATCTGCATATCTGAGGTTATTGATATTTCTCCCGGCAATCTTGGTTTCAGCTGGTGTTTCTTCCAGTCCAGTGTTTCTCATGATGTACTCTGTATATAAGTTAAATAAACAGGGTGACAATATACAGCCTTGTCGAACTCCTTTTCCTATTTGGAACCAGTCTGTTGTTCCATGTCCAGTTCTAACTGTTGCTTCCTGACCTGCATACAGATTACTCAGGAGGCAGGTCAGGTGGTCTGGTATTCCCATCTCTTTCAGAATTTTCCACAGTTTATTGTGATCCACACAGTCAAAGGCTTTGGCACAGTC
>NW_011495051.1:63951-75556 GCF_000754665.1 Bison bison bison | reverse complement strand
GGAATGAAAACTGACCTTTTCCAGTCCTGTGGCTACTGCTGAGTTTTCCAAATTTGCTTGCATATTGAGTGCAGCACTTTCACAGCATCATCTTTTAGGATTTGGAATAGCTCAACTGGAATTCCATCACCTCCACTAGCTTTGTTCGTAGTGGTGCTTTCTAAGGCCCATTTGATTTCACATTCCAGGATGCCTGGCTCTAGGTCAGTGATCACACCGTTGTGATTATCTGGGTCGTGAAGCTCTTTTTTGTACAGTTCTTCTGTGTATTCTTGCCATCTCTTCTTAATATCTTCTGCTTCTGTTAGGTCCATACCATTTTTGTCCTTTATCGAGCCCATCTTTGCATGAAATGTTCCTTTGGTATCTCTGATTTTCTTGAAGAGATCTCTAGGCTTTCCCATTCTGTTGTTTTCCTCTATTTCTTTGCACTGATCTCTGAAGAAGGCTTTCTTATCTCTTCTTGCTATTCTTTGGAACTCTGCATTCAGATGTTTATATCTTTCTTTTTCTCCTTTGCTTTTCACTGCTCTTCTTTTCACAGCTATTTCTAAGGGCTCCCCAGACAGCCATTTTGCTTTTTTGCATTTCTTTTCCATGGGAATGGTCTTGATCCCTGTCTCCTGTACAGTGTCACGAACCTCATTCCATAGTTCATCAGGCACTCTATATATCAGATCTAGGCCCTTAAATCTATTTTTCACTTCCACTGTAATATCATAAGGGATCTGATTTAGGTCATACCTGAATGGTCTAGTGGTTTTCCCTACTTTCTTCAATTTAAGTCTGAATTTGGCAATAAGGAGTTCATGGTCTGAGCCACAGTCAGCTCCTGGTCTTCTTTTTGCTGACTGTATAGAGCTTCTCCGTCTTTGGCTGCAAAGAATATAATCAGTCTGATTTCGGTGTTGACCATCTGGTGATGTCCATGTATAGAGTCTTCTCTTGTGTTGTTGGAAGAGGGTGTTTGTTACGACCAGTGCATTTTCTTGGCAAAACTCTATTAGCCTTTGCCCTGCTTCATTCGTATTCCAAGGCCAAATTTGCCTGTTATTCCAGCTGTTTCTTAACTTCCTACTTTGCATTCCAGTCCCCTATAATGAAAAGGACATCTTTTTTGGGTGTTAGTTCTAAAAGATCTTGAAGGTCTTCATAGAACCATTCAACTCAGCTTCTTCAGCGTTACTGGTTGGGGCATAGACTTGGATTACTGTGATATTGAATGGTTTGCCTTGGAAACAAACAGAGATCATTCTGTTGTTTTTGAGATTGTATCCAAGTACTGCATTTCGGACTCTTTTGTTGACCATGATGGCCACTCCATTTTTTCTGAGGGCTTCCTGCCCACAGTAGTAGATATAATGGTCATCTGAGTTAAATTCACCCATTCCAGTCCATTTCAGTTTGCTGATTCCTAGAATGTCAACATTCACTCTTGCCATCTGTTGTTTGACCACTTCCAATTTGCCTTGATTCATGGACCTAACATTCCAGGTTCCTATGCAATATTGCTCTTTACAGCATCAGACCTTGCTTCTATCACCAGTCACATCCACAGCTGGGTATTGTTTTTGCTTTGGCTCCATCCCTTCATTCTTTCTGGAGTTATTTCTCCACTGATCTCCAGTAGCATATTGGGCACCTACTGACCTGGGGAGTTTCTCTTTCAGTATCCTATCATTTTGCCTTTTCATACTGTTCATGGGGTTCTCAAGGCAAGAATACTGAAGTGGTTTGCCATTCCCTTCTCCAGTGGACCACATTCTGTCATATCTCTCCACCATGACCTGCCCTTCTTGGGTTGCCCCATGGGCATGGCTTAGTTTCATTGAGTTAGACAAGGCGAGACAGTAAAAGAGACACAGATGTATAGAACAGTGTTTTGGACTCTGTGGGAGAGGGCGAGGGTGGGATGATTTGGGAGAATGGCATTGAAACGTGTATAATATCATATATGAAACGAATCGCCAGTCCAGGTTTGATGCAGGATACAGGATGCTTGGGGCTGGTGCACTGCGACGACCTAGAGGGATGGTATGGGGAGGGATGTGGGAGGGAGGTTCAGGATGGGGAACACATGTGCACCCGTGGTGGATTCATGTTGATGTATGGCAAAACCAATACAATATTGTAAAGTAATTAACCTCCAATTAAAATAAATAAATTTATATTTTAAAAAAATACACTTGAAAAAGAAACTAATAACAATGCAGTTTGGAATTTAATAGTAACTTTTGAGGAATAATGTTCTGTTGGGGAATTGTATAATTCTTAAACATTATTTTTAGAGTTAATAGTAAATATTACTTTGTACTTAATAAAGCCCTTTGAATGACCTTCTAAATGAAGTAACACTTGGGTATGGATTATAAGGGGCAGAACGTTTCAGATAGCAGTTTGTTAAAGGGTACATTTTCCCTACTATGATTCTTAGCTGTGGCAGGTTATTCCTGAAGACCAAGTTTTAATATATGTAGTACAGTCTTGAACAATTGTGTAATACTTGCCAGGTACCCCTGAGTTTTGGCAAGTATACAGTATATATATAGATATATAGATACATGTATATATATGTACTGTGTTCGTTTGTGTAATATTGTGCTATACTTATACCTGCATTCATGCCAGTCTAGGGTCAAGTAGATCTCTGCCACTGCTCCCCAAACTAATTGACCTATAAATGTTTCTTGGATAAATGGATGGTATTGGCCCATAGCATGATTTCTTATATTGACAGAATGTTGATAAGATGAATATTGGGGGAAAAGAAGTTTTGAAAATGCTGGGTGAAACAAATTTCTACTTTGTCAGAGTTCTTTCAGTTCAGTCGCTCAGTTGTGTCCAGCTCTTTGCAACCCCATGGACTGCAGCATGCCAGGCCTCCCTGTCCATCACCAACTCCCAAAGCTTGCTCAGACTCATGTCCATCTAGGCGGTGATGCCATCTAACCATCTCATCCTCTTTCGTCCCTGTCTCCTCCCACCTTCAATCTTTCCCAGCATCAGGGTCTTTAAAGATGAGTCAGTTTTTTGCATCAGGTGGCCAAAGTATTGGAGTTTCAGCTTCAGCATCAGTCTTCCCCATGAATATTCAGGACTGATTTCCTTTAGGATGGACTAGTTGGATCTCCTTGCAGTCCAAGGGAATCTCAAGAATGTTCTCCAACACCACAGTTCAAAAACATCAGTTCTTTGGTCCTCAGCTCTCACATCCATACATGACTACTGGAAAAACCGTAGCTTTGTCTAGATGGACCTTTGTTGGCAAAGTAATGGACTTTTTGACCCTCCATAAATATACGCGTGCTGTAAAGAGCTTAGTATAGCATTATTTGCTGATTTATATAGCCATCAAACCCTGCCCTTCCCCTGCCTCCCCAATAGATCCAGAAAACTCAGTACACAGTTTAGGCAATGCCAGTCGCCCTGAAATACTGAATGTGTATGTGCTAAGACTTTATCTATTCAGATATCCATGGAAACCATCTGAGCAATAGTGACAGTGTTTAGAAGTCAAATATTCACTCAGTTGTTCTACAGATACTCAATGAGCAGGTGATATATGTGGGGTAGGCATCACTATGGTAGGCTTTCATTAGGTAGTAAAAGTGAAATATAAATGTATAAGAATATTTTAATGTTTATACATGTGATATATAACAGGAATATGTAGAGTGAGTGCTGCATTCAAAGGAGTGAAGTGAAAATGTAGGTTTATTTCACTTCATTTCTTCTTTTTTTTTAAATTTTTTAAATTAATTTTATTTTATTTTTAAACTTTACAATATTGTATTGGTTTTGCCAAATATCAAAATGAATCCGCCACAGGTATACATGTGTTCCCCATCCTGAACCCTCCTCCCTCCTCCCTCCCCATACCATCCCTCTGGGTCGTCCCAGTGCACCAGCCCCAAGCATCCAGTATCGTGCATCGAACCTGGACTGGCGACTCGTTCCATATATGATATTATACGTATTTCAATGCCATTCTCCCAAATCATCCCACCCTCTCTCTCTCCCACAGAGTCCATAAGACTGTTATATACATCAGTGTCTCTTTTGCTGTCTCATACACAGGGTTATTGTTACCATCTTTCTAAATTCCATATATATGTGTTAGTATACTGTATTGGTGTTTTTCTTTCTGGCTTACTTCACTCTGTATAATAGGCTCCAGTTTCATCCACCTCATTGGAACTGATTTAAATGTATTCTTTATAGTAGCTGAGTAATACTCCATTGTGTATATGTACCACAGCTTTCTTATCCATTCATCTGCTGATGGACATCTAGGTTGCTTCCATGTCCTGGCTATTATAAACAGTGCTGCGATGAACATTGGGGTACACGTGTCTCTTTCAATTCTGGTTTCCTTGGTGTGTATGCCCAGCAGTGGGATTGCTGGATCATAAGGCAGTTCTATTTCCAGTTTTTTAAGGAATCTCCACACTGTTCTCCATAGTGGCTGTACTAGTTTGCATTCCCACCAACAGTGTAAGAGAGTTCCCTTTTCTCCACACCCTCTCCAGCATTTATTGCTTGTAGACTTTTGGATCGCAGCCATTCTGACTGGTGTGAAATGGTACTTCATAGTGGTTTTGATTTGCATTTCTCTGATAATGAGTGATGTGAAGTGAACTTCACATTCAAGTCCTTATGTTAGGAGTTTGTGTTGTAAATCTAGTTTTATATCACTTTCTATTTTGTTTCCAGTGCTTTTAAGTTAAATGTTCATTCTGGGCTCTACTTTCAATAAGTATATCATTGTTTGTCATGTTCTCACAAGACATTCTGATTAAACTCATCTTTGGATCTTAATATTTCAACATTTATAAAAAACGTATACTGTATGTATAGCAACCCCTAGTTGCTAAGGGTTACAGAATTTCAGCACATTCCAGTGTTTGTGGACACTTTTAAATGGGAAGGTGGGAAATTATTGTACTCAACGTGTATATATTTGTTTTCAGTTCTGAAATTTTTCAAATGGTTTATTTTTAGAAATTAATAGGAAAGTTTTTTCTCCATATGGAAGTATAACATCTCAGCTAGATTTTGCAAATAAAGCTAAAATTCCTTTTAGACCACCAGCCCCAATCTTCCACCTTCACTATAGAGTGCTCCTGTTGGTTATCTAGTATACTTTCCTACAAATCTTTCCCCCTAAACCTAGATAAGTATATATCCAGAAAATACATGATACTGTGTTTATGTTTTTTAAAAAACTAGTCATATTGTCTACATTTATTATGAATCTTGGTTTTTCAACCAAGAACTATCCGGGTTTGAACATATAGATATATTTTATACCTTGAACTATTGCTTTGTATTCCATAATGAGCTATAGTAATTTAGCTGTTCTTCCTGTGATATTTATCTTTTTTTTGAACTTTTACAGACATTGTAATGAATGTCTTGGCACATTCCCTCTTGGACACATGTATGCTTCTTTAGAGTAGGTACCCAAAGAGGAGTTGTTGAGGAATAAGTTTTATATATTTTAAATGTAATAAGCCCATTTCCTTACATTTGCTCCCTCAAAGTGGCTGCTCCCCAAATGACTGCACAGTAGCTGTGAGTAGCTGTATCAGTTCATAACTCCCACTGGCAATTTATAAGAATATTGTTTTCCTCCATTATCTGGCCCATATTTTGTAGTGTCAAATTTTCTTTCTGCCATTCTGATGGGGGAAAAGGTTATTTGTATTAATTTTTATTTCCGTGATTGATGGCAGTGTTGAGTCTTTTCCAGCTTTTTTTTCTTCTGTTGTGATTACTTAAGTGACCCCATGTTAAGATGGCAGAGCCAGGAAACCAAAGCAGCCTGGATGTCTGAGACTCTGCATGTGAAACAGTTGCCCAAAGAATTACTTGGATCTATAGGGTATTTTGAGTCAGCAGAATAATACATTTTGCTGAGTTAAGCCTGTCAGAGACATACTATGTAGATCTTACATCACTGCCTTTCACAGAAATTACAGTAGTTCTCTGTTGGCTATAGAAATGAATTTCAAAATACGTAGCTTGACATTTTTTATTATGTTCTGCCTCTTTGCCTCTTCTTAATACATCTCTTTCCCTTTTCATGTAATAAGCATTTCCCTTCAAAAAACTATGTACTTTCATAATCTGTGTCTGTATTTAAGCCATTAGCTAAGCTGCCTTCTCAACCTCCGAACAAAACTTTGACACTAGTCTTCATGGATTAGTGAGCTCCAGCAGAGCTCAGAAGCTCAGGTATAGAAAATGTGTGTGGAAAAATAGGAAATTTTGCCAGACGTGGTAGGCTGGAGGCTGATGGGGTAAGTGAATTGAGGCTGCTGATGAAAAGTCTCATCATTAATAACTTGTGGCTTATCCTACAAGTTTTGATACATGGCATTTTAATTTTTATTCTGTTTAAATATTTTCTGATTTCTGATGTGACTTTGTTACCTGTGGGCTATTTCAGTATTCACTTCAGTCACTCAGTCGTGTCCAACTCTTTGCGACCCTATGGACTGCAGCACACCAGGCCTTCCTGTCCATCACCAACTCCCAGAGTTTACTCAGACTCATGTCCATTGAGTCGGTGATGCCCTTCCAACCATCTCATCCTCTGTCATCCCCTTCTCCTCCCGCCTTCAATCTTTGGCAGCATCAGGGTCTTTTCACATGAGTCAGTTTTTCACATTAGGTGGCCAAAGTATTGGAGTTTCAGCTTCAAAATCAGTCCTTCCAGTGAATATTTGGCGTTGATTGCCTTCAGGATGGACTGGTTGGATCGCCTTGCAGTCCAAGAGACTCTCAAGAGTCTTCTCCAACACCACAGTTCAAAAGCATCAGTTCCTCGGCACTCAGCTTTCTTCATAGTCCAACTCTCACATCCATGAGATGTGGAAAAACCATAGCTTTGACTAGACACGAACCTTTGTTCGCAAAGTAATGTCTCTGCTTTTTATTATGCTGTCTCGGTTGGTCATAACTTTTCTTCCAAGGAGTAAGTGTCTTTTCATTTCATGGCTGCAGTCACCATCTGCAGTGATTTTGTTTGGAGCCCAAAAAAATAAAGTTTGTTACTATTTCCCCATCTATTTGCCATGAAGTGATTGGACCAGATGCCATGATCTTAGTTTTCTGAATGTTGAACTTTAAGCCAACTTTTTTACTCTCCTCTTTCACTTTCATCAAGAGGTTCTTTGGTTATTCTTTGCTTTCTGCCATAGGGGTGGTGTCATCTGTATATCTGAGGTTACTGATATCTGCCCCGGCAATCTTGATTCCAGCTTGTGCTTCTTCCAGCCCAGCGTTTCTCATGATGTACTCTGCATAGAAGTTAAATAAGCAGGGTGACAGTATACAGCCTTGACGTACTCCTTTCCCAATTTGGAACCAGTCTGTTGTTCCATGTCCAGTTCTAACTGTTGCTTCCTGACCTGCATACAGATTTCTCAAGAGGCAGGTCAGGTGGTCTGGTATTCCCATCTCTTTCAGAATTTTCCAGTTTGTTGTGATTCACACAGTCAAAAGTGGGCTATTTAGAGGTTTGTTTTATACTTTTCCCAGTGCATAATAATTTTCTAGTTATCATTTTATTATTTTGCCTTATTTGCTCTGTAATCATGGTATAGTCTCTCTGTAATTTTAATCTTTTGAATTATGTTGGGGCCTGCCTTATTGTCAATTTTTATGAATGTTTATGTATGAATCCTGAAAGAAAATATGTAGTTTTTGATTGCAGCACTTTATGTATATACACTTTAAGTTTGTGTATTATGTTCATATCTTCTGTATCTTGTTTTTTTATTTATTTATTCTATTACTGAGAGATCTGTGATAAAGTTTTTATGGCATAATTGTAGATTCATGTAGTTCTCCTTTTATTGTTATCATTATTTTACCTCATACAGTTTGAGGCTATATTACTCACTAGGTGCATATCTGTTTAGTGTTAAACTTTTTATCATTATGAAATGTCCTCTTTTGTTTCTGTTAATGCTTTTGCCTCCAAGTCTTCTTTATCTGACATTAGTAAAATCACATAAACTTTCTTTTGGTTTGTGTTACTGTATCATATCATCAATATTCTTGTTGATTTTCCCACGCATTTCCAATTTTCATTGGTTTTCCTTCTTTCCTTCATCTAGAAGTTTTCATTTAGAATCATTTTCTGTCTCCTAGTGCATTTTCTTCACTGTAGGTATACTGTGGGAGTATTTCTCTTCATTTTTGTTTCTGTGAAAATTACTATCTTGTTCATCTTGAGAACTGTTTTTACTGGGTGTAGAATTCTAGCTCTTGAAGATAACACTACATTGTCTGGCTTCCAAATTGTTGAGTAGTCAGCTGTCAGTTTAATTTTGTTCTTGTCAAAGTAATCTCTTTTTTTTGTAGACTACTTTTAAGACTTCTCTGACTGCCCCCCTCCCCGACACTTTTACCCTGGTGTATATAAGTATGGTTTGGCTTTTATGTATGTTACTGGAAATTTTTAAAGCTACTTGATCCATGACTTTGCATCTTTTGTTAACTTTGCAGATTGCCCAGCCATCATTTCTATGCATTAAGTATTCTTCTGTTTCTGTGACTCTGCTTATTCTGGTGCTACTTTCTCACTGTATCTCCTGTGGCTCTTGCCCCTTCTTTCCTAACTTTATTCTTTTTACTCTTCATGTCTCTTACTGGACATTTTTTGAGACCAGTTTTTCTTTTCTTTTCTTTTTTTCCCTTAGCTCTGTCAGATTTGTTACTGAATCTATCTGTTGACTTTTAAAATTTACATAATTGTATTTCTGAATTCTAGAACTTTCATTTCATTCTTTGTTAGTTTTTCTTTGCTAAAGTTCTTAGACCTATATTTCTTTATGTATGTCCCAATTGCTAAACTGGGCCAGATATTGCCAGTGAGCTGTTAATTACTTTTGAGCTAAGAATGACTTTTACATTTTTATTTAGTTTTATGTTTTTAAAGGACAGTGCCCATCTAAATTAATTAATTAATGGCTCTGCTAGTTCTTCACTGCCATGTACCGGATTTCTGTAGTTGCTCTTAATGGGGTCTGCTCTTTGTTGCAGTACGGTGGCTTCTCAGATTGCGGAGCATGGGTTCTAGGCACACAGGCCCAGTAGTCGGAGCAGACAGGCTCAGCAGTTACTGTGCATGGGCTCAGTAGTCGTGGCCCATGGGCTTAACTGCCTCTCAGCATGTGGGAATCTTCCCCGACCAGGGATTGTACCTATGTCTGCTGCACGAGCAGGCAGACTCCTGAACACTGACCATCAGGGAAGCCCAGTTTTTACGTTGCTAAAGGTGGTTTATGAAACTTTCTTGGTGGTCCATTGATTAAGACTCCTCTCTTCCAATTCAGGGGTCACAAGTCCAATTCCTGGTCAGGGAACTAAGATCTCACATGCTGCATGGCATAGCTAAGTTTAAAAAAAAAAAAAAAAGATTGTTTAAAATAAATTTGTTGCCCCACTGGCTGCTTTGAAAAGCCATCTTTGCATTGTTCCCTCATCTGATTTCCCATGTGCTTCAGCCACCTCTGCCTTGGCCTCCAGCAGCTTTCTGGAGAGCCTCCTCGGACTCTCGCTTTCTTTCCTCTTAAACCGCTGCACAGGATCACTGGCCTGCCCCATCATGTCAGCCGTGGCTGTGGATAGCAGCTTCAATGTAACACCTTTTCAAAGGAAAAGAGGGGAGTTGTGGAGGAGGCAGAGAATGGGGGAGAGGCACCTGCTAATGAGCAAAGTGGGGAGCAGGAAGTTGACAAAGAGGTAAATGAAAAAGAGGAAGAAGATGTGGAGGGGAGAGCAGGAGGAGGAAGGTGATGGTGAGGAAGGGGAGGAGATGAAGGTGAGGAGGCTGAAGCAGCTACGGTCAAAGGGGCAGCTGAAGATGAGGAGGAGGATGGTGTTGACACCAAGACCGATGAGGATGACTAGACAGCAAAAAATAAAGGAAAAGTTAAACTTACCCATGGGACTTCCCTCGTGGTGCAGTGGTTAAGACTCCCCATTCCAACGCAGGGGGTATGGGTTCAATCCCTGGTTGGGGGCCTAAGATCCCACATGCCTCAGGGTAGAAACCTGGAACATAAACAACAGAAGTGAGGTTGTAACAAATTCAATTAAAAAAAGAAAAAACGTTTAAAATGGTCCACATCAAAAAAAAAAAAGTTTAAAGAAACAAAAAGGCCACCATGACCTAGCTGTTCACCCTCCACTTCCCGTCTCAGTCTAAACATGGTCATCTTCCAGTAGCGTCCTGCCGGCCTGCCCTCCCGCTACGCCAGCGCCACCTGCAGGGGACACACATTCTCTGCCACCCAGCCAAAGCCATGACATGAATTTGCAGCAGGGAAGGAAAAAATAACCCAATTTCCAAGGCCCTGCTTTTCTTCTTAAAGTACTTTTTAAAGGAAAATTTGTGTTTTTATTTACATTTTATGTTTTTGTACATGTTGTTAGGAGTGAGTCAGTTTTAATGACCCCGGATGACCAAACCAGCCTTAGGAGCAGTCTCTGTCCTACCTCTGACTTCACTTGTGGTGCGATCATGTTCATTATGATCTTAGAGGAGAAAAAAATCTTGTGAAAAAAGGCAAAAACAGCAACAACAAAACAATCTTATTCTGAGCATTTTGTGTATGTACTTAGCTGTACAATAAGTAGTTGGTTTGTCTGAGATGGCTAGAAAGGCCAAAGATAAAAGGGTTGTTTTTTTTTTTTTTTTCGGTCTCTGAAGTTGCTTTCTATTTTTTTGGCCTGTTTGATGTGTGTATGAAACAATGTTGTCCAACGGTAAATTGGAATTTTATTTTGCTGAGTTGTTCTTTTTTAAAAAAGAAAAAGTCAGAAGAAGTAATGCCACAGAGATGTGTAGCCTACAAAAACCTAAAATGTATACTCTTAAGTCCTCTAAAGACAATGTTTGCCAACCCCTGGTGAAGGTGAAAGTGAAGTCACTCAGTCATGTCCTACTCTTTGCGACCCCCAAGAACAGTAGCCTATGAGGCTCCTCCATCCATGGAATTTCCCAGGCAAGAGTACTGGAAAACTGCCTGGGTTTGCCATTTCCATCTCCAGGGCATCTTCCTGACCCATGGATCGAACCCAGGTCTCCCGCATTGCAAGCAGATGCTTTTACCGTCTACCCCTGGCGTATGTTATTAAATAAAGTTGTTTTAGAATCTGTATCTGATAACTCCATTATCTGAAAGCTTTTTCTTCACAGGTTTCTAGATTTTATTACTTCCCTTAGTTTGCATGAATGCCATCTTGTCTCCTAATGTGCCTGGTTTTATTTGCGCAATGGATATTATGCGTCAAATTTTTTTTTTTTTTAAAGTAATCTGAGGCCTGTTGTTTAGTTGTTAAGTTGTGTCCTACTCTTTTGCAACTCCATGGTCTATAACCCACCAGGCTCCTCTGTCCATAGGATTTTCTAGACAATACTGGAGTGGGTTGCCTTTTCCTTCTCTAGGGGATCTCCCAACCCAGGGATGAAACCAGTTCCTCCTGCATTGGAGGAGCTGAGCCACCAGGCAGTCCTGTTATCTTGATGCCCAGGATGATTTTTTCCCTACGGTGAAGTTTTGTGTTTGCTTTCAGTAGCTAACTGGAA
>NW_011495051.1:54328-63851 GCF_000754665.1 Bison bison bison | reverse complement strand
TGGAAGCACTATTAATCCTATGTAACTTTAATCCAAAATCAGGGATTGCGATGATTTTAAATTGAGCATCAGTTTACTTTTGGATCACACTTATTTTGTTGTTGCTGTATGGTCACTAAGTCATGTCCAACTCTTTGCGACCCCATGGGCTAAAGTACACCAGGCTTCCCTATCCTTCAGTATCTCCTGTAACTTGCTCAGACTCATGTTCATTGAATTGGTGGTGCTATCTAACCATCTCATTCTTTGCTGCCCCCTTCTCTTGCCCTCGGTCTTTCCCAGCATTGGGGAAATTTTTTTCAGCCAACTCCTTTTCCAGTGAGTTGGCTCTTCACATCAGGTGGCCAAAGGATTGGAGCTTCAGTTTCAGCATCAGTCCTTCTAATGAGTATTCAGGGTTGATTTCCTTTGAGGTTGACTGGTTTGATCTCCTTGCAGTTCAAGAGACTCTAAAGAAGTCTCCAGCACTAGAGTTTGAAAGCATCACTTCTTTGGCATGCAGCCTTCTTTGTGTTCCAACAACTCTCATATCCATACATGACTACTGGGAAAACCATAGCTTTGAGTATGGACCTTTGTCAGCAAAGAGATGTCTACTTTTTAATATGCTGTCTGTGTTTGTCATAGCTTTTCTTCCAAGGAGCAAACAAATGTCTTTTAATTTTGTGATTGTAGTCATGAACAGCAGGGAGCCCAAGAAAATAACGCCCAATAAAAAAAAGTTACTCTTTCCATTTTTTCCCCCATCCATTTGCCATGAAGTGATGGAACCAGATGCCATAATTGTAGTTTTTTGAATGTTTAGTTTTAAGCCAACTTTTTCATTCTCCTTTTTAACCCTCATCAGGAGGCTCTTTAATTCCTCTTCGCTTTCTGCCATAAGGGTTATGTCATCTGCATATCTGAGATTGATGATATTTCTCCTAGCAATCTTGATTCCAGATAGGGTATAACATACTTTCCGAGTGGTGCAGTGGTAGAGAATCTGCCTGCCAGAGCAGGAGACTCAGGTTTGATCCCTGGTTCTGGAAGACCCCCTGGAGAAGGAAATGACAACCCACCCCAATATTCTGGGAAATCCCATGGACAATGAATCCTGGCCAGCTACAGTCCATGGGTCACAAAAGAGTTGGACACAACTTAGTGACTAAACAACAGCAACAAATACTGCCTGGGGTCCAAATCCAAAGCATTACAGGATTCATCTGTATCACCTGTCCCAGCAGGGGATGTTAGTGATGCAGTTTTTCTGTGTGTAATTTTTAGTATTTGACCACAGGTTTGGACATTTTCTTCTTTAGAGTATATTTAGCTTCCACTATCATTCACGTGTTTCCTTAACATTTTTGTATAATAAAGCAGTGAGAAACCTTGCTCTGAAATGTAGATTTCTCTCAATGGTCCTGAATAGCAAGTTGCAGAGAAATTATTTGGAAAATATGTCATCAAATCGCAATGTAAAACTCTCACTGCTTTGGAGCTCAGTGGTTTGTATCTTGTCTCAACTCAAAATAAATTTAGCATTTATTTTGTAAAATTTTTTAAAGTCTTATGGTGTGGATTATATTGTACAACTTTCATCCCTGATAAAAGCATAATCATATGAAAGATGAGATGGAGGAAGCATTGATTTCTGTATCTCTGTAGCCATATACCTAGCACAGACATTCATTACATCATTATGATTACTAACAAAATTCTTTAGGGTCCAACTATAAGCTAATACAATATTAAATGAAAAAAAGGCTTACTAAAATTTTGGAATATTGAATGCTTGCTTTTCTGAAGTCTTGATGCTAGATGCTGTACTTTAATCCAAGATATTGCTGTTTTATTCTGGTATTCCAACCGTTTTGTATTAGGGGTGTGTGTGTTTATGGGTGGGGAGGGGATAGTATTCCTGTACTTTAAGTAGCAACAGCCAATTATTTTTATTTGAGGAAAAGGAAAGGGCAGTTTTTCCCTCTTTAATATCCTTACTTATGGTAATCTCTTTTGAAAACTGATCAGTGAGCTTCCACTGTAGACTTGCTTAATAGAATACTAATTTGGTTCTTACCATTTTTTGAGATTTTTCTAAGAATGGAGAATTTACATTAGAAATTAGATTGAAGAGAAATGTACATATAATTTTGTTGCAAAAGTTACACAGTGTGTCAAGAACTCTTTAATGCTAATGTTTGATATTTAGATTATCTTAGACTATTTTTCTTCTTCTTCAGCTTCCAGCCGATCTTACCAAGATGCACATTGCAGACAACCCTCATCCACAGGTGACTCACGTGTCTTCTAGTCAGTCTGGCTGTAGCATCGCCAGTGACTCTGGAAGCAGCAGTTTATCTGATATCTATCAGGTAATACTTTAGGAGTTTGTATGCTATGCTTATGTTTTTTTAATTCTGCCAAATACCTTGTGCTTATGGCTTAGGTGTTCATGTATCTTTTAATTAGGTTATGAAATTCAGACATAAAGTCTTTGAGAAAATGTGCTTTATTTACCTTTCAGATTTACAAGCCTAATGAAAGAGGTGATCTGTCTTTTGAGAGTGATTAAATATGATCCAACAGTATGTGAATTTAGTGTTCTTAATTTCTTCTACCCAGGTGAATCTGTATTAATATATATTTGCTTTCATTGGAAAATGGTTCTTGAGACAACTGAACTTATAAAAAGACTGATTTTTATGATAGTTGATTATTTAAGTCTCCATAAGTAAAGTCATGAAGAAAATTAGAGTTGACTTTGTATTGTAAAGACTGTTAAATTTGGTAGTAGCCACATTTTAAAATTAAAAGGAAACAAGTAAAATTGATTTGAATAATATATATTTTTAGCATAGTATATTTGGATATTATTATTTCAATATGTAATCAGTTTTTAAGAATTATGAATGCGGTACTTTATTTTTTCTAACTAAGTCTTCAAAAGGCAAAGAATATTGACATACAGTATGTCTCAATTCAGATAAGGGATGTTTCAAGCACCACATGTGACTAATGGTTACCATATAGTACTGATCTTTTGAAATACAACCATTGCTATCTAAGGAAAACATTTTATTTTAGACTGTGGTTCTGTTCAGTTACATGGATTTAGCTGTTTTTTGAAAATTTACATTGCTCTGTTAAGGGAAGTTTTTAGGCAGGTGCAAAGTGGAAAAAAGCCTCTGTGTTTGATTCATGTGAGGTTTTTCTCTACAAAGATTATTGTTGTGGTCTTGCCATCTACGTCCCATTGTTTGGCCCTTTATTAGTACAACAAGGAATTCTCCCTCTTCATTATTTTATTGTAGATAGAACAGGGAATTTTTTAAGTTATGTTAAAGACTGTGTGGTGGTTCAGGGGCCACTTACTGTGTTCATGGAGTTGTTGGACTTCGTGCGTTTCCCACCTTCTCCCCAAAAGACGTATCCTGTGGATTAAGTTAGAATTGTTGCATACCTGAAAGTCAGAGTAGAGTTGTGCTTCTCTGGACTCTGTTTTTCCTAGAGAAGGAACCCTAAGGAAGATTGACCCTGGGTTAATGAAGTTAAGGGATGTGGTTGTAGATTTTTCTCAAGATTAATGAGAATGTCTGGACCTTGCAAAAAGAGGCCATAAAGCAAAGATGTAGTGTTGATGATACCTGATCTCACTAGTATATCCGTCTCTGACTAGATGTGATCCCCTTTTTGGAGCAAGGAGTAGAGCCCTCGATGGTTATGAGAAAAGGAACAAAAGGATAGTGCACCAAATTGAAGTTCAAGGTCACTTGGAAAGGCCAGTTCTTTACCCTGAACTATTAATAAAAGATGGGCTGTACACAATGGGATTCTCTATCTTTGGCAAGATTTTGGAGGAGCCTCTGAAGAATTGTGCTTACTTTAGCATCTATAGGATGTTCACCTACAGAATGGCCCACCTGAGGCTGGGGTAGAGCCTGTCTGCTGGTGTGGTTGGAGTCTTCTCCTGTAGGACCCTGACCATGAGTATGGCTGCCCTGCTTCAACCTTTTGTATGGTTTCCTTCCTCAGTAGTACTTGCCACAGTTCATTCTGCCTTTAAAGTGATTCATTTTAACATAGCATAAAATGTGGACAGATACCTTTGCCAGCTCTCCTGCACAGCAAAGAAGTCCCTTTGTTACACAATGAAGAAGATACCATTTCATGTCCCCAGAAACCTGAAAGTTAGCGTTGGCCTCATCCCCTGATCATCATAATTCACCATTAAGTCATATCACTTCTACTTCTTGCGTCAGTGTGTTTGTATATATGATTGATGCCGCGATGTAATTTACAAATAACAAAATTTACCCTCTGTAGTATAGCCTACAAGAAGACATACAATATTTCTATCACCTGAAAAAGTATTTTGTATTCTCCTTTTTGTCAGTTCCTTCTCCTGCTCCCTCAGCCCTGGCAGCCATCAATCTGTATTCTGCCCTTTTAGTTTAACATTTTCTAGAAGGTCCCATAAATGAAAACATAGGTAAAAGATGGTACTGGAAACATAGAAAGTAACCAATAAGATAAAAGAAGTTTTAATAATTTAGGGAGAGTAAACAGATGAGCCAAAATAATGAAAGTCAAGAACTAAACCAGAAATTCAGAAATTTTAAAGAAGAAAGCTATTACATTACTAAAATAAGATATGCAAAAATGTAAGATAAACTCTTTGAAGTGTAGCCAAAGAAGGTAAGCACAGAATAGTAGCCAAAGGATAGAAACAGTGTAAAGGTTAAAACTAAACAAATGTACAAAAATAAAAACAGAAGGAAAAGAAATCAGAATCTTAAGTATATACATATTTGTCTTATATACATGGAATGTAAATATGAATTCAAGAGATGTGTTACCAAATGGTACCTGTTTTCTGCTGATGGTAGGTTTGTGGGTAGTTTTTAGTATGTTTCTTCAGCTTTTCTTGTATTTTTCTCAGTGGACTTTATTATTTCTACATTTAAAATTTTTAAGGAGGGCATAGAGTATATAGTTAAAAATAAAAGTTGAA
Organism: Bison bison bison; assembly: GCF_000754665.1. NCBI lineage: Eukaryota > Metazoa > Chordata > Mammalia > Artiodactyla > Bovidae > Bison > Bison bison. The sequence continues at coordinate 58,858 of NW_011495051.1, read as the reverse complement.
TAAAATTGTAGAAGAAGATTAGAGGGATTATAGTTGCTTTTCAGTCACTAAGTCATGTCCAACTCTTTGCAACCCCATGGACTGCAGCACACCAGGCTTCCCTGTCCTTCACTCCCTGCTGGAGTTTTTCAGATTCATGTTCATTGAGTTGGTGATGCTATCTAACCATCTCATCCACTGCCACCCTCTTCCCCTTTTGCCTTCAGTCTTTCCCAGCATCAGGGTCTTTTCCAGCAAGTCAGCTCTTCGCATCAGGTGGCCAAAGAATTGGAGCTTTAGCATCAATTCTTTCAGTGAATATTCAGGGTTGCTTTCCTTTAGGATTGACTGGTTTGATCTCCTTGCAGTCCAAGGGACTCTCAAGAGTCTTCTCCATCACCACAGTTCGAAAGCATCAGTTCTTTGGTGTTTACCCTTCTTAGCCTTCTTTTTGATCTAATCCTCATATCCAGACATGGCTCCTGGAAAAACCATAGCTTTGACTAGATGGACCTTTGTTAACAAAGTGGTATTTTTGCTTTAATGTGCTGTTTAGGTTTGTCATAGCTTTCTTTCCAAAGAGCAAGCATCTTTTAATTTCGTGGCTACAGTGAATCATCTGCAGTGATTTGGGAGCCCAAGAAAAGAAAGTCTGCCACTGTTTCCATTGTTTCCCCATCTATTTGCTGTGATATGATGGGACTGGATGCCATATTAGTTTTTGAAAGTGGAGTTTTAAGACAGCGTTTTCACTCTCCTCTTTCATTCTCATCAAGAGGCTCTTTAGCTCCTTTTCACTTTCTGCCATTATAATGGTGTCATCTGCATATCTGAGGTGGTTGATATTTTTCCCGGCAATCTTGATTCCAGCTTGTGATATCTAGCCCAGAATTTTGCATGATATGCTTGGCCAGCATCATGTGAAGTAGTGTTCCTGGTTATCCAAATTTCAGCATTTGAGAGATTTTAAAAGTGAGTTCCTCTATCAGTCATGGCTTGTAACAGTCTAAGCAGAGCCTTACAAAATGTGCAGGTACATTTACCCCTTGCACAAAATAGGTTTGAACTGCACATGTCCACTTATAAATGGATTTTTTTTCTTTCAGTAAATAGATGCTACATGTACTGAACCACAGATACAGAGGATGGAGTATAAAGTTATACGTAGATTTTCACATTGGGGTGGAGGGGGTTGGTGCTACTAATACCAATCTTGTTTCAAGAGTCAACTGTATTTTTAATTTGGAGGAATGGGGAAAAGAGAAGAGATACATCCTAAGAACAGTGCTTAACAGGAATATCATTTACACCATTTTCTATGACCTAATGTGTAAATAGATGGGGAAACAGTGTCAGACTTTATTTTGGGGGGCTCCAAAATCACTGCAGATAGTGATTGCAGCCATAAAATTAAAAGACGCTTACTCCTTGGAAGGAAAGTTATGACCAACCAAGATAGCATATTAAAAAGCAGAGACATTACTTTGCCAACAAAGGACCGTCTAGTCAGGCTATGGTTTTTCCAGTGGTCATGTGAGAGTTGGACTGTGAAGAAAGCTGAGTGCCGAAGAATTGATGCTTTTGAACTGTGGTATTGGAGGACTCTTGAGCGTCCCTTGGACTGCAAGGAGATCCAGCCAGTCCATCCTAAAGGAGATCAGTCCGCGGTGTTCATTGGAGGGACTGATGCTGAAGCTGAAACTCCAATACTTTGGCTACCTCATGCGAAGGGTTGACTCATTGGAAAAGACTCTGATGCTGGGAGGGATTGGGGGCAGGAGGAGAAGGGGACGACAGAGGTTGAGATGGCTGGATGGCATCACTGACTCAATGGACATGAGTCTGAGTGAACTCCGGGAGTTGGTGATTGACAGGGAGGCCTGGTGTGCTGCGATTCATAGGGTCGCAAAGAGTCAGACACGACTGAGCAACTGAACTGAGATTCTAGTCCATGACAAATACATATGCTATTCCCCGAATGAGTTTGTCTTTACCTACTCCTACTTTCGTAATTTTGTTCTTCCTGCAGCTCCACCTAGATGACATTTTTGTATTGCCTCTCACATGTTGGAACCCACAGCAGTTTTTCTGTGGGTCTTATCACTTTTTTCACTCTGCTTTTTTATGTTGTGCTGCTGTTGTTGATGTTGTTCATTTGCTAAGTTGAGTCTGATTATTCGCAACCCCAGGGACTGCAGCACACCAAGCTTCCCTGGCGTCCATCACCATCTCCTGGGGTTTGCTCAATCTCATGTCCATTGAGTTGGTGATGCCATACAACCATCTCATCCTCTGTCATCTCCTTCTCCTCCTGCCTTCAGTTCTTTTCCAGCATCAGGGTCTTTTCCAATGAGTTAGCTCTTTAGCTCAGGTGGTCGGAGTATTGGAACTTCAGCATCAGTCCTTCCAGTGGATATTCAGGGTTGATTTCCTTTAGGATTGACTGGTTTACTCTCCTTGCAGTCCAGGGGACTACTATCATTTCTTTGGCACTCAGCCTTTATGGTCCAACTTTCACATCTGTCCATGACTACTGGAAAAAACATAGCTTTGACTATATGAAACTTTCTGGTGTAGCTTTTTAGTGTAGTTACCTGTAAGCTTGATCAATATCATCATAATTTATTGTTAGTGTGAAGTTTCTTCCTTTTATATCTCATGCTGAGTTAAGCACAGCTTTGGCAGTTAAGCAATCTAGAAATGTTTTTAGTTGCATTATATTTGAAAATAGAAATCAATATTGTTTCCAGGGAAAATGTATAGGATTACTACTAACTGATTGACAATCCAGGACAAAGGAGACCTTGCCTCCCTACCGGCCCTGTTGTAGAGATACTGGACTGGGCCAGCCTAGAATGCATTACTGTGAAGGATTAATTTCATGTTGCCATGACTAGAAAGACTAAGAGGAAACTTAAGGAGTAAATGATCCATGAAAAAGGTTGAATGAAATATTGAAAGTGGGAATTCAGTAGAGATAAGCACTGAAAATCTCAGGTTCTGCTTAATCTTTGCTCTAAATTTGAAAATGTGGCTTCTATAATTTGTGTAACTTCTCATACTAATTTGTTCTCCTCATAGTAGCTTCACGTTTATGTAGATGGAGACAGAAAAAGAATATCCTCTGGTGGTTTATTTGGAGAAGGCCAAGTCAACATAAAACCATCTCAGACTGTCTACCTCACCAAATTATATTTATACGTGTACACAGAGACACATTCATACTATGAGAAAAGAAAAACACAAAACATGTAATATTTTTTAGTCCTTTGGCCAATATACTTTTTTCCCCCTGAGCTTAATCTATTTATCATAATCTTTCTGAGGATCTGCTGTATCCCAGCTGCTGGGATTAAAATAGTTCAAAGGCCAGACCTTAAATCCCTGAATTTACTTAAATATCAAAAATTCATGTCTCCTAGTTTCATCATTCCTGGATATTTTTATATTGGTTTTTCTCCAGGTTATGGTCACATTTTCTAGTGTCTTCATCTGTCTAATAATTTTATATTGTATGCTGGACACTGTGGATACTACATTTTTAAAAAATCTTATTTAATTATTAAAGAAACTGCATTCCTAGGAACTGCATCTTCAGCAACATCATATAGTGACTTCCAGTCTTGGTGGTCGTCATACCTATCTTTACCTTAAAGAGTTGGCTTCTCTTTGTTTAGTCAGGGATTGCACTTATCTCACATGCTAGTAATGCTCAAAATTCTCCAAGCCAGGCTTCAGCAATACGTGAGCCGTGAACTTCCTGATGTTCAAGCTGGTTTTAGAAAAGGCAGAGGAACCAGAGACAAAATTGCCAACATCTACTGGATCATGGAAAAAGCAAAAGAGTTCCAGAAAAACATCTATTTCTGCTTTACTGACTATGCCAAAGCCTTTGACTGTGTGGATCACAATAAACTGTGGAAAATTCTTCAAGAGATGGGAATACCAGACCACCTGACCTGCCTCTTGAGAAATCTGTATGCAGGTCAGGAAGCAGCAGTTAGAACTGGACATGGAACAACAGACTGGTTCCTAATAAGAAAAGGAGTACGTCAAGTCTGTATATTATCACCCTTTTTATATAACTTATATGCAGAGTACATCATGAGAAACGCTGGACTGAAAGAAACACAAGCTGGAATCAAGATTGCCGGGGGAAATATCAATAACCTCAGATATACAGATGACACCACCCTTATGGCAGAAAGTGAAGAGGAACTCAAAAGCCTCTTGATGAAAGTGAAAGTGGAGAGGGAAAAAGTTGGCTTAAAGTTCAACATTCAGAAAACGAAGATCATGGCATCCGGTCCCACAACTTCATGGGAAATAGATGGGGAAACAGTGTCAGACTTTATTTTTCTGGGCTCCAAAATCACTGCAGATGTTGACTGCAGCCATGAAATTAAAAGACGCTTACTCCTTGGAAAGAAAGTTATGACCAACCTAGATAGCATATTCAAAAGTAGAGACATTACTTTGCCAACAAAGGTTCATCTAGTCAAGGCTATGGTTTTTCCTGTGGTCATGTATGGATGTGAGAGTTGGACCTGT
>NW_011495051.1:53252-54228 GCF_000754665.1 Bison bison bison | reverse complement strand
CTTGGCATATGCTGCGATTCATAGTGTCGCAAAGAGTTGGACACGACTGAGCGACTGAACTGAACTGAAGACCTTGGACTCTATATCGAACTTTTTGTTTACTTATTTTTTAATTATGAAAACCTTTTTAATTTTCTAGCATGTTTCTGGTCACTCTTTGATATTTTTTATTCTTAATTCTTATTTTACCACATCATCCCTCTTATAGGCTCTGAATGCTTTAGCAGTTGAGTATATTCTCTTAACTAATTTTATTTATTCTTTTTCTTTTGAAAAATGTTCAGGTAAAAGAAGGCATGATAAAAAGAATTATATTCTTTCCTTTTCAGATGGCCTTCAAAAGTTCCTAAGAATTGTCTTAGCAGCCTTCTCCCAATTCCTACCCATAATTTTTATTCTCCCTAAAAAGTTATTTTCTTTAGTACCTTCATTTTTCATGCAAGTGATGCAAGTGACTTCCTTATTGTCCACATAACTGAATTGCATCTTGCCTTTATTAATATTGTGAGTTATCCATCTTTTTATCAGAAAAAATCTAAAAGGTAAGAATGAGATGAGGTTGAAATAGTCTGGATCAGAGGATGAAAACCTGAGCTTGAGTTGAAAACAAGGTAGTTAAGAACTCAAATTTAAGGTAGATTATCCTTAAAACTTGATAGAAGAGAAAAAGACTATTATACCAGAGGTGAGTGTCTAAATTTTGAAAAATTTAATTAACTTGTTTGAAAAATATTACTTCAGTGTTTTTCTGACACTAATTTCTTAGGTTAAAATCAGTGTTTGTAAATAGATTGGGTTTTGGAAAAGTCATTTTAGTATCTACACATTTAAATTAAAACTACTCATTTTTGAAAAGAGGTTGTAACTTGCTAGCAAGTTTTTAGTTCCAAAGATACATCATTTAGAAATGCATTTCACTTAAATACTAACATTTCATAGTCAAAAATGACTTAAGAGAGCATGACAGTCATGTAAG
>NW_011495051.1:52702-53152 GCF_000754665.1 Bison bison bison | reverse complement strand
CTAGATAGCATATTCAAAAGTAGAGACATTACTTTGCCAACAAAGGTTCATCTAGTCAAGGCTATGGTTTTTCCTGTGGTCATGTATGGATGTGAGAGTTGGACTGTGAAGAAGGCTGAGTGCCGAAGAATTGATGCTTTTGAACTGTGGTGTTGGAGAAGGCTCTTGAGAGTCCCTTGGACTGCAAGTAGAACCAACCAGTCCATTCTGAAGGAGATGAGCCCTGGGATTTCTTTGGAAGGAATGATGCTAAAGCTGAAACTCCAGTACTTTGGCCACCTGATGCAAAGAGTTGACTCATTGGAAAAGACTCTGATGCTGGGAGGGATTGGGGGCAAGAGGAGAAGGGGACGACAGAGGATGAGATGGCTGGATGGCATCACTGACTCGATGGACGTGAGTCTGAATGAACTCCGGGAGTTGGTGATGGACAGGGAGGCCTGGCGCTGT
>NW_011495051.1:52086-52602 GCF_000754665.1 Bison bison bison | reverse complement strand
TTATTTGTTATGAAAATTCCTGTATGTTCTACTCACTTTTTTCATATCTGCTTCAGTATTCATGCTTTTTCATTTATAATATGAATCCAGTAAGTATAGTGTTTAGAAATATTGCCGAATAGTCCACTTCAGCAGAGTTTTATTTCCCAAAATACATTCTCATTGTGTTCTATGAGTGACATTTAAATTTTCAGTTTACAGTGTGTGGATCACAATAAACTGTGGAAAATTCTGAAAGAGATGGGAATACCAGACCGCCTGATCTGCCTCTTGGGAAATCTGTATGCAGGTCAGGAAGCAAAAGTTAGAACTGGACATGGAACAACAGACTGGTTCCAAATAGGAAAAGGAGTTCATCAAGGCTGTATATTGTCACCCTGTTTATTTAACTTATATGCAGAGTACATCATGAGAAACTCTGGACTAGAAGAAACACAAACTGGAATCAAGATTTCTGGGAGAAATATCAATAACCTCAGATATGCAGATGACACGACCCTTATGGCAGAAAGTGAA
>NW_011495051.1:51451-51986 GCF_000754665.1 Bison bison bison | reverse complement strand
TTGCAAGTGTGTCTGCCCCTGTCTGTCTAGTCACTTCACTCCTGGCAGCTTGATTGCTCTTCCTTCCTCGCCCTCTGTGACACTTTCTGTCAGAGGTCATCTTTGCTGCACATGCTCTGCTCTTTCCATCTCTGTCCTGCATGACACATTTTTGGTTTTTTATTTGTGTTGCTTTGTGTCTGTCTTGATCTCTTTTTTGTCTGCTCTCTTGTTCACTGTCCTTCCTCTGCATTCCTCTACCCCTTTCTCTGCCAGCTGATTCCATTTTCTCCCACCACAGAAAGACATTCCCATTTGGCTGTGGGCTGCCCTGCATCACATTCTTCCAGTTCATCAACCAGAGAAGAAAAGATGCTCTACTCTCCAGCTCCAGTTACAAAAATCCATAGGAAAGGACTTTGTTCCTTAGCTTACCTAGCCGGAAATAGGTCACTGTTTCCTTTTGAAATATGTGGGTTAAGTTAGAGAGGAACAAATGAGTGAATGTTTGACACAGGAGATGAGACTTAAATATTTGTTTTTGTTTTTTTTTTTT
>NW_011495051.1:38935-51351 GCF_000754665.1 Bison bison bison | reverse complement strand
GAAGGAGATGAGCCCTGGGATTTCTTTGGAAGGAATGATGCTAAAGCTGAAACTCCAGTACTTTGGCCACCTGATGCAAAGAGTTGACTCATTGGAAAAGACTCTGATGCTGGGAGGGATTGGGGGCAAGAGGAGAAGGGGACGACAGAGGATGAGATGGCTGGATGGCATCACTGACTCGATGGACGTGAGTCTGAATGAACTCCGGGAGTTGGTGATGGACAGGGAGGCCTGGCGTGCTGCGATTCATGGGGTTGCAAAGAGTCGGACATGACTGAGCGACTGATCTGATCTGATCTGATCTGAATGCATATATATGGAATTTAGAAAGATGGTAACGATAACCCTGTATGCAGGACAGCAAAAGAGACACAGGATGTATAGAACAGTCTTTTTGACTCTGTGGGAGAGGGAGAGGGTGGGATGATTTGGGAGAATGTCATTGAAACATGTATGATATCATATATGAAACGAATCGCCAGTCTAGGTTCGATGCAGGATACAGGATGCTCGGGGCCGGTGCACTGGGATGACCCAGAGGGATGGTATGGGGAGGGAGGTGAGAGGGGGGTTCAGGATGGGGAACACGTGTACACCTGTGGCAGATTCATGTTGATGTATGGCAAAATCAATACAATATTGTAAAGTAATTAGCCTCCAATTAAAATAAATAAGTTTAAAAATATAAATTTACAGTTTTTAAAAAATCTGGTAATTCTTTTACAAATATCTGATACTAGTATATTTGCAAAGTTCAGCTTATTAGTATAAGTTTATTTTCTTCAAGAATGCCTAGAGTAACCTTGGCTTTTCTTTGCTTATTGTTAGATTAAGTAATAAGGAATTGGAAAGACATAAGTATTTGTTCAGTCCTTCATAGTTGTTGCAATTCAGCAGTTTTCAGTACTGTTATTTATCTGTTTTATACTTATTTCCTAATTTATGTGAATCCCTACTCTACTAGACTCTAAACCTGTGGCGAAAGAATAATAACCTTATTTAAAATAGCCATCGTAAACTAACAAGGTGCTCCTAAAATGATTGTTAGTAAACTCTTTCTCTTTTTTTCACTTCATATTTTAAGAAATGTACTTTTAAGGAATATAAGTGGGTTTTTTTGGAAAAAAGTATTAATACATTTAGTGATGTTTTAATCTCTTGACCATTTTATACTTACTGGCTTAGACATCAATTTAGATGTCACACTGTGAAAAGATGGCCTGTATTTTGGGCAGAGAACCGTTTATTAATAAGTATCATTTTGTTTTTGATACAACATACAGTGTTGCCTAATTCTTGATAATATTTAGTGGAAGGGATAGTTGTATTTCATTTAGATTGTAATACATAATTTTTATAACATAAAGTGATAAGTGATCAAGATTTCTTCCTGTAGGCTACCGAAAGTGAGGTAGGAGATGTCGATTTAACACGTCTTCCAGAAGGACCTGTTGATTCTGAAGATGAAGAAGAGGAAGATGAAGACATTGATCGAACAGATCCTCTGCAAGGGCGGGATCTTGTCCGAGAATGTCTTGAAAAAGAACCTGCAGATAAAACCGATGATGACATTGGTAAGAAATACATCTGTTCACAATAGGAATTTTATAGTTTAATTTATATATAGTTACCTGTTGGTGAATGACACATCGCTGAAAATTTTTTGTGGGTCAGGAATTCAGGAGCAGCCTGAGTGATTCTTGCTCATTCTCTCTCATGTGGTTGTAGTCAGAATATGGCAGGGACTACAGTCATCTGAGGCTTCACTGGCCTGAGCTAGAGGATCTACTTCCAAGGTGGCTGCTCATGTGGCTTTGTTCATAGAACCTCGGTTCCTCTCCATGCAGGCCACTCCAGAGATGGCTTAAAAGTTCTCACAACATGGCAGTTGGTTTCTTATTCAGGGGAGAATAAGGCAGATGCCACAGTGTCTTTTTTGATCTGACCTCAGGAATGACACGTCATTGCTTCTTCCCAATTATGTTTGTCACACAAAGCAGCCCTCATGCAGTAAGGGAGAGGACTACATCCAGACATGACCATCAAGAGGCCGGATTTGTTTAGGGACATCTTTGAGGCTAGCTGCCCTGATAGAAGAGCTTGTTCGGAGGTTCTAGCAGTGGAACACAGCTCCTCCTATACCCTTAACCAAAGGACAGTTCCCCTTTGTCAGGGAATGTTCTTTTCAAGATACTCCTGTATTGGGACAGCTTGTCGTCTTCGATTAAGTGTACAACTTCAACAGGGACACATGCCTGAAGTGGTGGCGGAGGAAGGGGACACTTGCCTGGACAACCAGATCAGCTGAATCAACCCTGATGATCTTTGGGTGATGAGAGGCCTCACATTCTGTTTGCCCCAGTTTATAAAACAAAAGCTTTGATTGCATTTAAGTGGTTTCCCCTTTCATGTCCGTAAGGTACTTACAACACAGGACATCAGTGTCCAGTGTCTGTGAATTTTAAAAGATTTCAAATGTTATTAAAAAAAAGAAATCATAGTTTTGCCTCTCCAGCTTTTGATTCAAATTTTATGAATTTTTCTTTACTTTCTTGTACTTTACATTCGAGATTGAATAATACTAAAGATGCTAATGTCATCTTTAAGGACAGAGATTACTTAGTATCATTATATATTATGATTCATTTAAGATTTTATCCTAGATTTCTCTTTTAAAAGAGTTATATTGCTGTGATTCAAATCAGAAAATACTGCTAGTAATTATTATAGTCTATGGGAGTTAAGATCTATAGGTTTAAACATTCCTTATCATGCTAATAACATATAGTATAGTTATGCAACCTACAGTTGAGACTCATGTTGTGAATGCTTTCTGGACAGAAACTGTAAGTGCATTTTCAGTGATAAAGAATTGTACACTATGTACTTTTTATAAGGTTTATTTAAAAGATGAAATATAGTTCACTTACAGTTATCTGTGGGTTGATAACTTCTTATCATTTTCCTCTATTTCAGCTTTAGCTGACTGCTTAAATGTATTTTTTTTCCCTTATATTTGTCTTTATTGCTCTCATATCTATATAAGAAAAGGGACTCAGGCACTCAAACATTTCTTGGTTAAATTAGACAGTTACCTTGTATTTGCTTTGACAAATCTTAAAGTAGTATTCACATTTGTTATCCCTAATTTAATTACTTACTGACATTTATTAATAACTACTTAAAACTCAAGCCCATAAGAAACAGACAAAAGCTCTTTTCAGTAATTTATTAGACCAAAGGACATCACTAAACCTAACCACCATGAGAATTAGCTAAACTCTCCAGTATCATTTGAACCTGTAGTTTCCAGGTTTTCTCTGGAAGTTGTGAATTCTTATGGCTGTATTTGTGTGTGAGTCAGAATGTATCCATTAACCAGATTTTTTTAAGCAACAGTCATCTTGCATCTTGGCTTCTCTAGTTAAGCATCATGAATTCATAAGTTGATTAGGAAATTGGGTATTGGATTCTAGATTTTATTGTATCTTTAAACTGTAGTCCTTGATGAGCACTAAAGTAGAATTTCTGTTTTCTAACAGAACAATTGCTGGAGTTTATGCACCAGCTTCCCGCTTTTGCAAATATGACCATGTCTGTAAGGAGAGAACTCTGCTCAGTGATGATTTTTGAAGTGGTAGAGCAGGCTGGAGCTGTTATTCTTGAAGATGGGCAAGAGGTAGGTTAGCAAATATCTGTTACACATTACTTGCTGTGGCAGCTGATTTTTAGAATGTTTAATTTGCATAAACTTGTATAAATCTTGACTTAAAAGTTATACAGTTTTTTAAATGAATGCTGATTTGGGGGCAGTTATAATTTCTGAAGAGATAAGTTTCATTTTGTTTGATTTTGTCTTAATTTTGATTTCTTGGCCATGGACCTTACACAAAATAGATGTTCAGTAATTCATTGGACCAAATTTGTTTTTTAACTTCTCAAATTAAGTTGTAAGACTTGAAGATATTATTATTTTATTAGTATATTTATAATATTATTAAATGTTATCAAGTATTTAATCTCCTATCCCTTTTTTATATTACCCATTTTCTTTTTAAACAAAGGAATTGTCTTCGTACCTGTGCCTCCTAGTGAACTGCTGTCAGTTGAGGCATTTATGTGGCAGTTTTGTTTTCAAAAATGCTTGGATGGCAACTTGTGGATGGGTGGAGGGGAGGATTCAGAGGAATTGAAATGTGTTACTGCTTCAGGTAGCACTTCACTGCTTTTCTTATTGAACTGATAAAAATTGATAGTGAGCTATCAGTCAATGAACACTGTCATATATACTGTTAATAGGAATATAAGCAGTATTTCTGGAAAATCATTTAGCAATTTTTAACATGGACTTTTAATAGTCTCTAATCTGTTATTACCCTTCTGAATGTCTCTCCTCCAGACAATATAAAACTCAAGAGTTATCACAAAAGATATATTCATTGTAACATTTGTATAATATTAAAAATTGGAAATAACCAAAATATATCCCCCAAATAAGCAGTGGTTAACTAAATGAGTATGTGGCCACAGGTTATAATTTCGTATAGCTTTTCAAATGATTGTAATAGAAATCTTTGATTTGATAGAAATCTTTGAAGGTGGGGCCTTACCTCTAGCTTCATTTACATGATTTCTCCCTGTATCCTAGAAAACATTTAGCACATGGGATATACTAAAAAAAAAAAAGTTTGAACAAATGAATATAGTATTGAATTTTTTTTCAAAGCATAAAATAAATAGTTCAGCAGTGTGAGATAAGATAAACATGGGAGGAAAATACTAAACTTTTAATGACAACTGTACAAACAGTAGGATTTTAAATAACTTTTCCACAAATTTTGTCTTTTAATTTTTTACAGTTCTGTCAGCAAAACTTTGTTGTGTGCCTGCTTTTTGCCAGTTACTATTCTAAACACTGTGAGGATAGTGGTGAAAAAACCCAACACGGCCCCTGTCCTCAAGTAATTTGTATAATTGTGAAATTTCACAATAATTATATTTTATATTTGAAATAACAAAACCCCACAGTTTTGAAAAAATATTTCTTGTTGTCACTGATTCTTCTTAAGAACTGATAATCCAGATTTTCCTTAAATCACATTAAAATTGTTGACAGTTTAGACTAATAAAAGGGATATTAAGTGAGAACAAGTAGTCTTTCATGGATATGCAGTAGGCGTTACAATATGTCTCTTTAGAGCATTAAATACTTTGGTATAAATTGAGAGCAGTATTTTCTTAACATTAGAAATTTTTGATATATTTTTAGGTATACCTTAAAATTCAAGTTTTTAATAGTTTTTCTTAATCAGTAACTACCTTTTTTTTATGTCTTTTGAATGTTTGCTGTGTGCCAGACATTATTCCAGTCTGGAATTTATTGCTATTTATTACTTGATTTGTAATAAACTCATTTTTAATTGACACAAAAGTTCTCTGATAGGTGATATCGTTACACTCATTATAGCAGTAGAGAAACTGAAGCAACTTTCCCAGACTCATTCAGCTGGTCAGTGGCAGATTCTGGATTCAAATTCCAAGAGTTTGTGGTCTTACTTCCAGAGGAGTACGTCAAGAGAAGCTAAAAGCAAAGGAGAAAAGGAAAGATACACCCGTTTGAATGCAGAGTTCCATAGATTAGCAGGGAAAAATAAGAAATCCTACCTCAGTGATCAGTGCAAAGAAATAGAGGAAAACAATAGAATGGGAAAGACTAGAGATCTCTTCAAGAAAATTAGAGATACCAAGGGAACATTTCATGCAAAGATGGGCACAATAAAGGACAGAAATGGTATGGGCCTAACAGAAAGAGATATTAAGAAGCAGTGGCAAGAATACACAGAAGAACTATACAAAAAAAGATTTTCATGTCCCACACGATGGTGTGATCACTCACCGAGAGCCAGACATCTTGGAATGTGAATTCAAGTGGGTTTTAGGAAGCATCACCACGAACAAAGGTAGTGGAGGTGATGGAATTCCAGTTGAGCTATTTCAAATCTGTTTAAAAGATGATGCTGTGAAAGTGCTGCACTCAATATGCCAGCAAATCTGGAAAACTCAGCAGTGGCCACAGAACTGGAAAAGGTCAGTTTTCATTCCAGTCCCCAAAAAGGGCAATGCCAAAGAATGTTCAAACTACCTCACAATAGCACTCATCTTACACGCTAGCAAAGTAATGCTCAAAATTCTCCAAGCCAGGCTTCAACAGTTCATGAACCATGAACTTCCAGATGTTCAAGCTGGATTTAGAAAAGGCAGAGGAACTAGAGATCAAATGACCAACATCTTGGATCATCGAAAAAGCAAGAGAGTTCCAGAAAAACATCCACTTCTGCTTTATTGATTATGCCAAAGCCTTTGACTGTGTACATCACAACAAACTGAGGAAAATTCTTTAAGAAATGAGAATACCAGACCATCTTACCTGCCTCCAGAGAAATCTGTATGCAGGTCAAGAAGCAAGTTAGAATTGGACATGGAACAGCAGACTGGTTCCTAAATGGGAAGGAGTATGTCAAGGCTGCATATTGTCACCCTGCTTATTTAACTTATATGCAGAGTACATCTTGTGAAATGCTGGACTAGATGAAGCACAAGCTGGAATCAAGATTTCTGGGAGAAGTATCAATAACTTCAGATACTCAGATGATACATCCCTAATAACAGAAAGTGAAGAGGAACTAAATGCCTCTTGATGAAAGTGAAAGAGGAGAGTGAAAAAGCTGGCTTAAAGCTCAACATTCAGAAAACGAAGATCATGGCATCTGGTCCCATCACTTCATGGGAAATAGATGGGGAAACAATGGAAACAGTGACAGACTTTATTTTCTTGGTGATTTTCAAAATCACTGCAGATGGTGACTACAGCCATGAAATTAAAAGATGCTTGGTCCTTGGAAGAAAAACTATGACAACCTAGACAGCATATTTAAAGGCAGAGACATTACTTTGCCAACAAAGGTCCATCAGTCAAAGCTATGGTTTTTTCAGTAGTCATGTATGGATATGAGAATTGGACTATAAAGAAAGCTGAGCACCAAGAATTGATACTTTTAAACTGTGGTATTGGAAAAGACTCTTGAGAGTCTCTTGGACTGCAAGGAGATCAAACTAGTCAGTACTAACGGAAATCAGTCCTGAATATTCATTGGAAGGACTGATGCTGAAGCTGAAACTCCAACACTTTGGCCACCTGATGTGAAGAGTTGACTCACTGGAAAAGACCCTGATGCTGGGAAAGATTGAAGGCAGGAGGAGAAGGGGATGACAGAGGATGAGATGGTTGGATGGCTTCACCAACTCAGTGGACATGAGTTTGAGCAAGCTCGGGAGTTGGTGATGGACAGGGAATCCTTGCATGCTGCAGTCCATGGGATCTCAAAGAGCTGGACAAGACTAAGCAACTAAACTGTGGTCTTAGCCATAACATTATTTTGTCTTCGGAGAAGGCGATGGCACCCCACTCCAGTACTCTTGCCTGGAAAATCCTATGGATGGAGGAGCCTGGTAGGCTGCAGTCCATAGGATCACTAGAGTCAGACACGACTGAGAGACTTCACTTTCACTTTTCACTTTCATGCATTGGAGAAGGAAATGGCAACCCACTCCAGTGTTCTTGCCTGGAGAATCCCAGGGACGGGGGAGCCTGGTGGGCTGCCATCTATGGGGTCACACAGAGTCGGACACAACTGAAGTGACTTAGCAGCAGTATTTTGTCTTAAGAGTATTTTGGTCAGTTATGAGGGTCCCTGATTTCATTTGGTGACTAAAAGAATAAAGAGTAAAATAAACTGTTGTCGTTTGCTTAATAGAAACGGTGTTATTTACTAATACATTCTGATCTGATGGAATATTCAATAATATAATGAAGTCTTTTATAAATTATATGAGTTCTATGTACTGATTGATTATTTTTCAAAGTTAACATATAATCATCTTTTCTCAAAGATTCCTAAAACCTGTCGTCTTCTCTATAGCTTGATTCATGGTATGTTATTTTAAATGGCACTGTGGAAATCAGTCATCCAGATGGAAAAGTTGACAATCTCTTTATGGGAAATAGTTTTGGAATCACACCCACTCTGGATAAACAGTACATGCATGGAGTTGTTAGGACTAAAGTAGATGACTGTCAGGTAAGCTTATCTCTGGTAATGTTCTCTTGTTTCTTTCTTTTTTTTTTTTTTTTATTTTTTATTTTATATTGGAGTAGAGTGGATTATTTAGGATAGTTTCAGGTAGACAGTGAAGGATAGTTTCAGTCACACATAAACGTTGTATCTACTCTCCCTCAAACTGCACTCCCTCCCTGGCTGCCACATAACATTGAGCCAAGTACCATGTGCTAAGAGTAGGTCCTTGTTGGTTATCCATTTTAAATATAGCAGTGTATGTTCTTTTGTTTCTGGGGTTTTTTTTGGTTCTCCTGTTTCTTGATTTTTAAATGGCTGAGCCTTTTTCCTTCCTCAAAATAAAATAGCTTGATTTGAGAATTAGAAGTTTGAAAAACTCAGTTAATAAAGGAAAGTAGATTTTATATCTGATGCAAATATTTGTGGAATTAAACTATACATATTTTAAAGAGAGTATACCCAATAAATGTTTGTTTGTTAAATATCTATGTGATATTAGCCAGCTCAGTCTCCTTTTTGTTTTTTTTTTCCCAATAGAGGAAGAAATAGGAACTTCTGAGTTGTTTGTTTCTAACTTACTCCTGCTTCATGTTTTCTTTGCATAGTGTCAGTTTTGAAAGAAGTATATGCTTACTTCTCCTTTTAGAGCAGAATTCACATGGATTTAACTTCTTTGGTCTCTGTGCATGCTTTATTTTTTTTTACCTTGATTTTTGTTAAGGAGTAAAGGGGCTAAATAAAAAAGAACTGATGTCACTTGAGTTCTTACCTTTGTGCTCTGCCTTGGTGCATAGTGATATATTTGTGTATTATAGGTTTATTAATTGTCCCCATGTTGTTCTTGGGCAGTTTGTCTGCATAGCCCAGCAGGATTATTGGAGAATTTTAAACCATGTTGAAAAAAATACCCATAAAGTTGAGGAAGAGGGAGAAATTGTTATGGTACATGAGCATCGTGAACTGGATCGAAGTGGAACCAGGAAAGGACACATTGTAATTAAGGTGGGTGTGTTTTACTTATTATTGATCAATAAAACCTTCATCTTGTTTAAAAGACTTTGAAGTGCTTATTAAGTAGTGCAAGATAATTCACTAACTTTGGGATCCAGTGTATATAAATAAATGTGTCCTTTTGACATTTTCTTAGTTGGTTTTTAACAGTATTTTATTGGGTAAGGATGACACTGCCATGTATATCAGTATGAAAGGATATTACTTAGAATATACCAGTCAGAATTTTCCTTCTCAAATGTATGATTCATCAATAATGGAAGTTAATTTCATCAAAGATAGCAATATTTAGAAACAAAACAAATTGAAAGGACCAACCATCAACGTACAAGAATCCTAGATGAAGATGGAGACCGCTGATGGGATCTCTGTGTCATTGAAATAGACATTAGCCTCTCTGAACCTCAGTTTTCTTATCTGAAAATGGGGATTCTATGGCAGGTCTTTATTAGGGCTAAATGTGGCAAATCAAAAGCCTTAGCATGCTGTAGAGTCTTAATACCCATGTTGTTTTCCCTTCTCTGATTCCCTCTCCCCTCTGATCTTTGCCTTCCACTCTCCTGTCTGCCTGTCTTAATGGCGTCTGAATCTCGAGAAGGAAATGGCAACCCACTCCAGTATTCTTGCCTTGAAAATCCCATGGACAGAGGAGCCTGGTGAGCTACCGTCCATGTATCACAAAGAGTCAGACATGACTGAGCACACACAGATGTAAAATAGAGCAATTATAGTTGGAAGAGAGGAAATAAATGCTTGACAGTTTTTTCTTTTCAAGCTAGTCTTGGTTGCAAAATAACTAAATGTGTTATTTTTCATTATAAGTGCAGCTGTTTATTTAACAATAAGAGGGACTGGTTGGTCAGATCAGATATTCCTTAAGAGTCAGACTATATCTAAACACTCCTTTTCTTTTCCTAAGCTGATAAGTGTAAGCTTTCTTTGTAGGAAAAAATTCGAATATATGTGTGGATTGTCACAGGCTGTCTTTTTATGAAGGCTCATGTTGAGGCTTTTTTTTTTTTTTTAAATAATTTCAAACTTACAGAAAAGTTGCAAGAACAGTTTAGAGTATCCTGACTCAGGTTCCCCCACCGTTAACATTTCTCTGCATATCCTCCATTTTCATCAGTATTTTTTCAATCTTTTGAGAGCAGTCTGCACATGTGATGCCTCATTACTCCAAAATATTTCATTGTGTACTTCCTAAAAATAAGAACAGTCTCCTACATAAACACCATGGAGCCCTTCAAGTTAGGAAATGAACATTGATAAAGTAAAGCCATTCAGCCCACAGACCCCATTTAGATTTTCACCAACTCTCCCCAAAATGGCTTTTTTTCATTTTTGGCTCAATCTCATCCAGGCACACAGTTGCATTTAGTTGTCATGTCACTTAAGTCTACTCCAGGAATAGTTATTCCCTTTTCACATTCTCAGCAATTTTGATGAATGTACACCTTACAGTCTACAGTATGACCCCCAGACTAGATCTGTCCGCTGTTTCCTCCTGCCCAGACTAAAGTTATACTTTCCTGGCTGGAACCCCACAGAAATAATGTTCTGCTCTTCTCAGTACATCGTATCAGGGAGCACACAATGTCCGCCTATGCCACCACTAGTGAAGTTAATCTTAATCACCTGGTCCACAGAGACCTGGTGTCTGTCAGGTGTCTTTACTGTGAAATCACCATTTTACCCATTGTAATTGATAAGCATTTGAAGCATTGATGTTCTGGGATAGTGTCAGTATGTCTTGCAGACCTCTATCCACCAGTCTTCACTTAGATT
The DNA here is from genome assembly GCF_000754665.1 of Bison bison bison. NCBI lineage: Eukaryota > Metazoa > Chordata > Mammalia > Artiodactyla > Bovidae > Bison > Bison bison. The sequence continues at coordinate 40,417 of NW_011495051.1, read as the reverse complement.
GACTACTCCTGCCTGAAATGGTGATTTTCTATTTCCATTATTTTATTGTCATTCTCCTGTAAGAATGGCATTCTCTCCTCTTTGATTAGAATGTTCTCGTGTATTTCTTTACCATCAGCATTGTTCTGATTGTCTGATTGTCCCAGATTTAGATGGTGGGACCCTCTTAAGATTGTTGATTCCTGTATTCTTCTGACATGTTCCCATCATTTTTGAGAGCTTCCTTGTTATCTGGCAAAACAAGATGTTCCAGGCTCATCTTTTACTTTTCCTACCCCTGCTTTGAAATCAGGCATTGCTCCAGAGAGCCCTGGATCCTCCTAGTAGATAATAACATTTAAAAACCAAAATCAGGGCACTCACTCTGTTCACTGCTACTGAGGTGTCATTGCTTCTAGAGCCTTTGCTCAGAGAGATAGGAATATATATAAACTAAATTCATGCACATCTGTTCCTTTTTATATCTGTCTCAGTCGTGAGCTTATACCAGGACTCCCAGTTCTAGTACTGTACCACAGAGTTAGTTTTGTAGCCTTTTCCTTTCCCTCATTGTAAATAACCTTATCTAACAGTGGCTCTTGTTATGCTCTGTATATTTACTTGCTTGCTCATCATAACCAAACTCTACCAACTAGCCATCTCCTTCACCTGCCCACTCAGCATACCTGTCTCCCAGCATCCCACCTTATTGGATGCTAGTGAGCAGTTTGGTAAGTGCCTCTGCATGATTATGGAACTTGTCATTAAATACTGCTTTTTAAAATACAACCTAATCTCCACAGATATCCCTCCTCAGTGATTTACCTAATCAAAATAACGGCTTTTCTTTAACACGTCAGTCATTTTCACCCCTGACATATTGTATGTATGATCTGAGAACCAGATTTGAGTGACATCAAATTGTGATTTTCATGAATGACAGACCCGATTTGGAATTCTTAGAGTGTTTTTGAAGGTGGGAGAAGAATAAGAATGACCTGTGATTATCTTGTCCCTTAAATAGGTAACTTGAAGAGCCTTTCTCTGACTTCCTTCTAGAGAAATGATTTACATACCTGCTTAGCAGTGGGTACCCTTTTTTAATCTTATAATAAATTTTTAAACAAGAACATTGTTAGTATTAATGTATATTTGTCATGCAATAATTCTGGCCAATGAAATCATTAGGATGAATGCACCAAATTGAAATCTGACTTTATGGGCAACAATTGGTTTTTATATTTGGCTTAATACCTGGTTTATTTCTGTATTTATTCTGTGTACCCATTTTTTAAGATGCTGCTAGGAGAAGGCAATGGCAACCCACTCCAGTGTTCTTGCCTGGAGAATCCCAGGGATGGGGGAGCCTAATGGGCTGCCGTCTATGGGGTCACACAGAGTCGGACACAACTGAAGCGACTTAGCAGCAGCAGCAGAGTAGTAAATTTTAACAGTGATTCAGAAATTCAAGGAGGAGCAATAGATAAATTTTACTTTTATTCC
>NW_011495051.1:34992-37588 GCF_000754665.1 Bison bison bison | reverse complement strand
ATTATTTTGCTTTCTAAAAGGCAGAAACTGAAATCAGGCTGTGGTATAGTTGTAAATCAGAAAATGCAGGATAGTAGTCTTGCACTTTTAGAGAAGGCAATGGCAACCCACTCCAGTACTCTTGCCTGGAAAATCCCATGGACAGAGGAGCCTGGTAGGCTGTAGTCCATGGGGTCCCTAGGAGTTGGACACAACTGAGCGACTTCACTTTCACTTTTCACTTTCATGCATTAGAGAAGGAAATGGCAACCCACTCCAGTGTTCTTGCCTGGAGAATCCCAGGGACGGGGAGCCTGGTGGGCTGCTGTCTATGGGGTCACACAGAGTCGGACACGACTGAAGTGACTTAGCAGCAGCAGTCTTGCACTTTATCAAAATACTTGGTTGTTTCAGAGGAGATGAGTAAAACATTTAAAAGTTTAGAAAGAATATTCACCAAGTACGTTTTTACAAGAGGGCTTAGAAACAATCTAAATAGAAAAACATTGATTTTTCTGAGTTAAAGACTTTATATAATTTATCACTGCCGTAACACATTTAGATGTGGCATTGAAGATTTTTTTTTTTTTTTTGCATTTAACGTTTAAATAGATTGTCTTAACTTTTTTTATGGAGTGTTTATACTTTCCATGGAAAAACTAGTAATACCTCAGCTTACTGGTACATAACTACCAATAAACTACCTCAGTAATAGGAAGTTAGTTATTTTAAGAAAAATAAAAGTAGAGCCATAATTGCCTGGCCTGTCTTTCTGAGTTTTAGTTTCTGCTAAATCACTTTGCTGCTGCTGCTAAGTCGCTTCAGTCGTGCCCAACTCTGTGCATCCCCATAGACGGCAGCCCACCAGGCTCCCCCATCCGTGGGATTCTCCAGGCAAGAACACTGGAGTGGGTTGCCATTTCCTTCTCCAGTGCATGAAAGTGAAAAGAGAAAGTGAAGTCGCTCAAGTCATGTCTGACTCTTAGCGACCCCATGGACTGCAACCTACCAGGCTCCTCCATCCATGGGATTTTCCAGGCAAGAGTACTGGAGTGAGGTGCCATTAGTCTTGTCCAACTCTGTGTAACCCTATGGACAGTAGCCTGCCAGGCTCCTGTGTCCATAGGATTCTCCAAGCAAGAATACTGGAATGGGTTGCCATGCCCTCCTCCAGGGAATCTTCCCAACCCAGGGATCAAACCCTAATCTCTTTTGTATCCTGCATTGGCAGGTGAGTTCTTTACCACTAGCACCACCTGGGAAGCTCTTGAGTTATACTTTAAAGGAAATAAGTTAGATACAGTAAGTGTCCAAAAGTATAGGCTTGCCTTTCCCTTGCTTTTGAAATTATATATAGTTACTTAGATTGCTGAGGAAATAAAGGCATGCTAGAGAATGAACAAAAATATGACTTAGGGACAGCTCAATATTCATGTGTAAAAGGATGAAATTTGACCTTTACCTTATACCATATTCAGTGTTAACTCAAAATGGATCAGAGACTTAATGTAAGAGCTAAAACTATAATATTCTTCAAAGAAAAGGAGTAAAAAACAAAAAAATGACTTTGGATTCAGCGATAGTTTTTTTTAGTACAAAGCACAGACTCGAGCAATGGATATATAGAATTTCATCAAAATTAAAACATTTTCACATTAAAGGAACAATCAGGAAAAACAGAACAACATATGGAATAGGAGAATATTTTTGCAAATCGTATGTCTGACAAGGATCTAGTATTCAGAATAAATAAAAAAACTCTTATAACTCAACAGCAAAAAGAAAATACGATTTAAAAATAGACAAAGGACTCAAATAGGTATTTCTCCCAAGAAGAGAGATAAATGGCCAGCAATCACATGCAATAGGTGTTCAGTGTCATTAGTCATGGGAAATGCAAATCAAAACCACAGTGATATTCTGCTTCATACCTACTAAGATGACTTAAAAAAGGAAATACCAAGGATTTTGAATATGTTGATGTGGAGGAAATGAAATTCCCATACATTGCTTGTAGTAATGTAAAATGGTATAGCTGCTATGGAAAACAGCTCAGCAGTTCTTCAAAAAGTTAAACTTAGAATTACTGTGTAATCCAGTAGTTCTACTCCTGAAGTATATAGCCAAAACAGGTAATCGGTATGCAAACAAAAGTTTGTAAACAAGTGTTCATAGTAGTACTATTGATGATGGCCAAAAAGTGGAAACAACTCAAATGTCCATCAGCTGATGAATGGATAAGCAAAATATTGCATACTATATAATGAAATATTATTCAGCTATAAAAAAGTTGGTAAAGAATCTGTCTGCAGTGCAGGAGACCTGGGTTCAGTCTGTGGGTTGGGAAGATTCCCTGGAGAAGGACATGGCAACCCACTCCAGTATTCTTGCCTGGAAAATCCCATGGACAGAGGAGCCTGGTGGGCTATAGTCCATGGGGTTGCAAGAGTTGGACACAGAGCAACTAAACCACCACCATTTAATAAAAAAAAAAAAAATGAAATATTGATACATGCTGCCCTTTTCCCTTTCATGCATTGGAGAAGGAAATGGCAACCCACTCCAGTGTTCTTGCCTGGAGAATCCCAGGGACGGGGGTGCCTGGTGGGCTGCCGTC
>NW_011495051.1:29057-32841 GCF_000754665.1 Bison bison bison | reverse complement strand
AAAACTTTAGCTTTTTGTTATGGACATGAGATTTATTTAATACACTATTTGAGGATAGTTGAATTCTCAGTTGATACATTAAACTGATACTAGAACTTGAAAGTTAAAATATTGCTGAGTTTAATGAAGATCTAAAATAATATAGGAAAATCTAAATTATAAGAATAATATTTCTGAAAGAGATGGAGACTTGCATGTGTCTGAGTATCAGACAATGTTTGGGAAGGTGGTTGAAGTCCTTTAAGGTTTTAAATTGAAGTTTAAAAATATTCTGGTTTTATGTAACAGCTAGGAGATAAGCACAATAGTAATACAGAATGTGTTATTACTTAGATTCAGAAAATGAAGAAATTTTTTTGTCATCACTGTCTGAATAAGACACCACTTTGAAATCTTTTCTAACTTGTGATTATCTAGAAATTTTAAAAAACCATATTAAGGGATCTTATTCTTGAGAGTGCCCCAGGGTGGAAGGTTTCTCTCCTTCAGTTTTATTTACCCATACTTATATATTCTTTATTTACTCTAGTTGTAATAATTTTAGGTTATATTTTTAAAGCCTATAGGAATAGATAATATACATTTATATATATATATATGTTACCCCTTTCTACTTTATAGAAAATGAATGGTCATCTCCGGTTATTGAATATTGCGTGTGCTGCAAAGGCTAAGTGGAGACAGGTTGTGCTGCAGAAAGCTTCCCGGGAGTCACCTCTGCATTTCAGCCTAAGTGGAGGAAGTGAGAAGGGATTTGGTATTTTTGTTGAAAGCGTAGAACCTAGTAGCAAAGCTGCTGATGCAGGACTGAAACGTGGTGATCAAGTAAGTAAATAACAACCATTTAAAGCCTTTTTATAAGTAATAGGAGTGCTACTTTTCTCATATGATGATATTCTAGTAAGCATGATCAATTTAAGGAAATACTTTGAAACCGTTTTTTAGAGGTGGTATTTTTAAATGGTTTATTTTTAAAATGTGTTTGTCATATATCCATTACTCTTAATGGAAAATTTGATATAGCATGTCCAGAAACAGCCTGGTAGTCTGGCCACTATCAATCTGAATGGTCCTGCCCATCCTCCAAGTATTAGGAAACTCGTCATTTGGCAACTTTACAGTATTCCAGAAAGATCAGTAAGAGAGTTAGCACCCTTGCATGTTTTAAAGGAGTAAGCACTTTTTTCCATACCACTCTAAAATTAAGTGGCCAAAGATTTACCATAAATGATGGTTTTGCTTTAAATAATGTTCATATGGTAACAAAACTATTTGGTATATCCGTAAGTAGAGTGAGCTGGTTGAAGGATTAGGAAAAGGAAGGGGAGATACTGGGAGTAAGTAGATAGGGATTTATTCTCTCCATGGAGGCATTAGTAAACTATAGAACAATATATTTTCAAAAATGAAATTCTGACAACTTTGTTACTAAAAAAATACCTCAGTCTTAGTAATCATAGTAATCACATCCTGCAGAGTTAAGGACTGGGAATCTGTATTTTGAACAAAGCTCTCAAAATCTCATGTACACCAGAGTGGTTTCTCTCCTAGCTAAATCATTTGGGAAGCTGACTTTGTTCCAATTAAAATTTTTGTTTGTTTATGTGTTCATTTAGAATGTGACCTTATTTTACTTGTAATCACACGATGGTGTTTTTTGTTTTTGAATTAAGAAGGCATTCACAGGGACTTCCCTGGTGGTTCACTGGTTAAAAGAGTCTGTGCTTCCACTGCAAGGGGCACAGGTTCAGTGCCTTGTCGGGGAACTAAGATCCCACATGCCACATGCCATGACATAAATCAAGCAAGCAGGCATGCATTCACATTACTAAAAGTTCTGTACTTCAAAACAGTGGCTTTCAACCAGCAGTAATTTTGTCACCCAGGAGACATTTGGTAATGTCTGGAGTTACTTTTGATTGTCATGACTTGGGAATTACTACTGGCATGTAGTGGATAGAGGCCAGGGATACTGCTGAATAGCCAGGAACACCCCGTGACAAAGCAGCCACATGGCAGTTATCCAGACCAAATATCAGTATCTAAATATCAGTAGTGCGGGGAGTTAAGAAACTGATATAAGTGAATGATATAATAAAATACTTTAAAATTTAAGAATAAATTATATAATTTTAAAAAAGAAACTCTGACACAAAGTTTTAATGATACTCTTCTTCCTCTAGGGGAGCTTTTTAGAATAGAGATTTCTGGGCTTTACTCAGACTACTCATTAAGAATATCTAGTTGCTAAGAATTTGGAGTCATATATTTATTGGACAGGTATTTTTTGGTAAACATGTTTAAGAATCTCATTCTTCATAGAAGAAAAGGAAAAGAATACTCCAGCAGTTTGATTCCTGAGAGAGAAAAATTTATCGTTATTTTACTTCTTCCCTCAGGCCTTCCAAGTATGGTTGAAATTATCTGAGATTTTCAATAAGTCATTTTTTAATATTGTGAATGTTCTTTTTTAAGAGTACTTTGGCATTTGCATTAAGTTTCATAAGCTTATTACTAAGAATCATTTTGCACCTGCTTACTGCTTTCATTGATCACCTCTACTTCGTCTATGCCACATGGTGCCATTATTTTTATTTATTTCACAGTTGTCTTCCAGTACTTCTAGTACCTCTTCTAGGATTTCTTTCAGAAAGGGCGAATGAGTATTCTAGCTTTGTGTCCCTTACATGTCTAATGATATCTTTGTTCAATGAAGTATAAAAATCTTTGATCACAGTCATTTTTCTCTCAGAACATTGACGTCACAGAAAGGTATCACATCATCTTAATATGGTCCCAAAGAAGTCTAAGCCATTCTATTTCTTTTTTAAGTGCCTTTGGCCACCTGCACAAATCCCCAAGAGTGATGCTTATAGAGTCTTTATTCTAAGTCCCTGGAATTCAGAATATTCAAGTGATCCGTTAAAAAATAGATCTTTTTATTTTTTGCCTGATATTAGATGATCCATGACAGTATGTAGACTGAAGACTTTTTTAAACTCTGGAAATTTAACTTCTGTGATTTTTTTTTTTCTTTTTCTTTTCCTAATATTTTTTTTTCTCACTCCTTTTTATCCTTTTGAAATCTCTGTGTCAGCCCTCAAGATCTATCCTCTGTGCTGCCTTTTTTTCCCTCAGCATGTCTTGTCTCTTTATCCTTTTTCCTTGGAATCAGTACTTTTTGAATAAACTCCTGATGATTCTGAGGTACAGCCAGGTTTGTGAAGCCCTGATATGAATGATCAGCAATGTCAGATGGAACAAGAGCCCATAACAGTTGTGCTTGTTGCTTTTTGACTGCCTGATTCAGTCAGTGGCAGGAAATGATATTAGCTGTAATTAGAATACCACTTTTAAATGAATTTACCTCTTTTTTAAATGCAATAAATTTGCATTTAGAATACTTCACTAAAATTTGTGTACACACACACACAGGTGATAATTTTTATGAGATCTGACACAATTGAAATTTTCCCTTCATATATAAAACATTATGTTTTAAATTTTTTTCCGGTATTATCCCAGAGGAAATGAACTGAAAAAAATGTTTATAGTAGAGATTTAGGAAAATACCACAATATAGAGAAAAGCTATTAGACAATAATTCCACTTCTCACAGATAACTATTGTTCACATATAGGTACATTTTATTTAAGTTTTATTTTTTTACCCATTAAACTTAAGGCTGCAGAAATAACTAATACTGTTTCTGTCTTTCTATTTTTTGAACACTTTCTTCAAGATAATGGAAGTAAATGGACAAAATTTTGAGAATATAACGTTT
>NW_011495051.1:28196-28957 GCF_000754665.1 Bison bison bison | reverse complement strand
ATGAAGCAACAGTTAGAACTGGACATGGAACAACAGACTGGTTCCAAATAGTAAAAGGAGGACATCAAGGCTGTATATTATCACCCTACTTATTTAAAGTGTAGGCAGAGTACATCATAAGAAACACTGGGCTGAAAGAAGCACAAGCTGGAATTCAGATTACCGGGAGAAATATCAACAACCTCAGATATGCAGATGACACCAACCTTATTGCAGAAAGTGGAGAGGATCTAAAAAACCTCTTGATGAAAGTGAAAGAGGAGAGTGAAAACCTTGGCTTCAAGCTCTACATTCTCAATATGAAGACCATGGCATCTGAATTGCTGCTCTTTTGTGGACATTTCCTCTAACAGTAACCTTAAAATGCTTGCACACTATCCACGACACTGCTGAGCTCTAATAGATACCCACCCTTAACTGGTAGGGCTAATGAGGGTTGGTGGGGGGAAACTAATGTAAACACAGGGGAAGCTAACATAAAGAGAATATAAACAAGTAAACACAATTTTATGTTTCTTTAAAAGACCGCATGACAATTTGCATATTAGGTGAGTTCTAAGAGATTACAAACGTTTAATCTATGAGGACATTATCCCCTGTGTCTGAGCATGGGAAAAGGCCACTGTCAAAAGCTGGATATGGCATCACTGATAGAGTAACATTAGTACAGTAGACACTTTAGTGTACTGGTGTGATATACCTGGTAAGTGACACTATGAACATGACAAGAAAAGTGTATTCTTATGAGAGATAAATAAATA
>NW_011495051.1:27544-28096 GCF_000754665.1 Bison bison bison | reverse complement strand
TGGATGATTTTTCCCAAACAGAAAACCTTCAGTCCTGCAGTACATTTCTGGAGGCAACACCCACATGCTGGGCAGAAGTCTACAGTCTGCAGAAGTATCCTGGATAGCACACTGCAGCCCACAAAGCTAGGGATGGCTTTTAGATTTTCTAGTTGGGGGAGAGGGCAGAATATAAAGAGAACCTCATGATACATAAAAACGATCAGAAATTCAAATTACAGTGCTCATAAATATTGACCTTGAGGGGAAGGTGGTCATGGCTGTGTGTCAGCTCCAAACGCAAGGCTGAGCAGCTGCCAAAGACATCTGCCCACCACCTAGAAAGTGTGTTGTATCTGTGGATACACCACAGATCTTTACACTTTACAGTATCTGGCCCCTTTCAGAACGATTTTGAAAGCCTCTAGTTTAATGCACAAAATAATTCATGCTATGGACTGCTAGCACAAGGAAAGCCATCAAAAGAGAAAGATTTTCAAATTAAAAAGGCAAGTTCAGAGATAAGATTATATTTGAAAACCAAAATATTAAAATACAGATATCCCTCATTTT
>NW_011495051.1:25984-27444 GCF_000754665.1 Bison bison bison | reverse complement strand
TTTTCTCACAAGGACCACCAGCAAAAGAAATCTGCTAGTCAACTGGTACAGGTTCCTGGTATCCACTCCAGACTTACTGAATCAAAATTGCTAGAGACTGGGACCAAGCAGATTCTTTTTTTTTATTGTTCACATATAGGTACATTTTATTTAAGTTTTTTTTTTTTTACCCATTAAACTTAAGGCTGCAGGAATAACTAATACTGTTTCTGTCTTTCTATTTTTTGAACACTTTCTTCAAGATAATGGAAGTAAATGGACAAAATTTTGAGAATATAACGTTTGTGAAGGCCCTTGAAATTTTGAGGAATAATATTCATCTTGCACTTACTGTAAAGACCAACATTTTTGGTGAGTTTTGTTGTAAAAATCTATTTGAGCTCTTTTTTTTGGTAATAGAAAAGAAAAAAGTCAACAGTGATAAGGAGGATAGTAAAAATACTTAAAACATGTTCCCATCTAAGCTTTTTGAACATTATAGGATCTTTAATGTTTGAATATAATATTCTGTAGTCTAGAATTTTCATTTTTATTTGTATTTAATTATTTTGAAATCTTAGTTAAAATAAGTATACAACTGCACTTAGTCATTTATGAATGTCTGCTCAGTATTATGGACTGTACTTCACCTGGAAATACTCAATGAAACATAGAAGTCATAGGCTTTTTTTCTTCCTGCTAATGTGCAAATCAGTCTACCTCTAGTGAAATAGCAGTATCAGTGCCAGTTAGCTGTTTTATGGAAATGAATAGAGTAAAACATTGAAGTAATTAATCAGTGAATTGCTGATTTTTAATAACAATATACTCTGCCTTTCTGAGTAGAGTATACTCTGCCTTTCTGGGTTTCCCTGGTGGCTCAGAGGATAAAGCATCTGCCTGCAACGCAGGAGACCCAGGTTCAATCCCCAGGTTGGGAAAATGCCCTGGAGAAGGAAATGGCAACCCACTCAAGTATTCTTGGCTGGAGACTCCCATGGACAGAGGAGCCTGGCAGGCTGCAGTCCACGGGGTTGAAAAGAGTCAGACAGGACTGAGCGCCTTCACTTTCACTTTCAGTTTCTGCCTTTCTGTGTCAAACTGTTCTTTCAGTTCAGTAACTCAGTTGTGTCCGACTCTTTGCAACCCCATGAACCGCAGCACGCCAGGCCTCCCTGTCCATCACCAACTCCCAGAGTTGACCCAAACTCATGTCCATTGAGTTGGTGATGCCATCCAACCATCTCATCCTCTGTTGTCCCCTTCTCCTCCTGCCTTCAATCTTTCCCAGCATCAAGGTCTTTCCCAGTGAGTCAGCTTTTCACATCAGGTGGCCAAAGTATTGAGTTTCAGCTTCAACATCAGTCCTTCCAGTAAACACCCAGGACTGATCTCCTTTAGGATGGACTGGTTGGATCTCCTTGCAGTCCAAGAGACTCTCAAGAGTCTTCTCCAACACCACAGTTCAAAAGCATCAATTT
>NW_011495051.1:23475-25884 GCF_000754665.1 Bison bison bison | reverse complement strand
ATAGCTTTCCTTCCAAGGAGTAAATGTCTTTTAATTTCATGGCTGCAGTCACCATCTGCAGTGATTTTGGAGCCCCCCCAAAATAAAGTCAGCCACTATTTCCACTGTTTTCCCATCTATTTGCCATGAAGTGATTGGACCGGATGCCATGATCTTAGTTTTCTGAATGTTGAGCTTTAAGCCAACGTTTTCACTCTCCTCTTTTACTTTTATCAAGAGACTCTTTATTTCTTCTTCACTTTCTGCCGTAAGGGTGGTGTCATCTGCATATCTGAGGTTATTGATATTTCTCCTGGCAATCTTGATTCCAGCTTGTGCTTCATCCAGCCCAGCATTTCTCATGATGTACTCTGCATATAGGTTAAATAAGCGGGGTGACAGTATACAGCCTTGACGTACTCCTTTTCCTGTTTGGAACCAGTCTGTTGTTCCATGTCCGGTTCTAACTCTTGCTTCTTGACCTGCACACAGGTTTTGCAGGAGGCAGGTCAGGTGGTCTGGTATTCCCATCTCTTGAAGAATTTTCCACAGTTTGTTATGATCCACACATTCAAAGACTTAGGCATAGTCTAAGCAGAAATGTTTTTCTCGGACTCTCTTGCTTTTTCAATGATCCAGGAGATATTGGCAATTTGATCTCTGGTTCCTCTGCCTTTTCTAAAACTAGCTTGAACATCTGGAAGTTCACGGTTCATGTATTGCTGAAGCCTGGCTTGGAGAATTTTGAGCATTACTTTACTAGTGTGTGAGACGAGTGCAGTTGTGCGGTAGTTTGAGCATTCTTTGGCATTGCCATTCTTTGGGATTGGAATGAAAACTGATCTTTTCCAGTCCTGTGGCCACTGCTGAATTTTTCAGATTTGCTGGCATATTGAGTGCAGCACTTTCACAGCATCATCTTTTAGGATTTGGAATAGCTCAACTGGAATTCCATCACCTCCACTAGCTTTGTTTGTAGTGATGCTTCCTAAAGCCTACTTGATTTCACATTCCAGGATGTCTGGCTCTAGGTGAATGATCACACCATCGTGATTATCTGGGTTGTGAAGATCTTTTTTGTACAGTTGTTCTGTGTATTCTTGCCACCGCTTCTTAATATCTTCTGCTTCTGTTAGGTCCATACCATTTCTGTCCTTTATCGAGCCCATCTTTGCATGAAATGTTCCCTTGGGATCTCTGATTTTCTTGAAGATATCTCTAGTCTTTCCCATTCTGTTGTTTTCCTCTGTTTCTTTGCATTGATCGCTGAGGAAGGCTTTCTTATCTCTCCTTGCTATTCTTTGGAACTCTGCATTCAAATGGGTATATCTTTCCTTTTCTCCTTTGCTTTTCACTTCTCTTCTTTTCACAGCTATTTGTAAGGCCTCCTCGACAGCCATTTTGCTTTTTTGCATTTCTTTTTCTTGTGGTTGGTTGATCCCTGTCTACTGTACAGTGTCACTAACCTCTGTCCATAGTTCATCAGGCACTCTGTCTATCAGATCTAGTCCCTTAAATTTATTTCTTACTTCCAGTGTATAATCATAAGGGATGATTAAGGTCATACCTGAATGGTCTAGTGGTGTTCCCCACTTTCTTCAATTTAAGTCTGAATTTGGCAATTTTGGCAGATCATGTGGTTCACGATCTGAGCCACAATCAGCTCCTGATCTTGTTTTTGCTGACTGTATAGAGCTTCTCCCTCTTTGGCTGCAAAGAATATAATCAATCTGATTTCAGTACAGTACTTGAAGTGTGTTTTGATTTTGTAACTATTTGAATTCAGCAAGTCTAAGCTTCTACTTTTAACTTAATCTACTGTTTGGGTTTTTTTTTTTTTTTAGCTTTTGAAAAAGACTGCAACTTGGTTAGTCTTCATGGGATTTTCTCTCAAATTTTGAGAAGGGCAACAGTAAAAACAATATTACAGTTGGAAACTGTCAAAGAAAATTTAAGGGTCTTTATGTAGTAAGAAGGAAAGAAATTCTCTACATTATTTAGGTTGAATTTTGAGAAATAAGAGTTGAATTTGAAAGCTCTGCCTATGGAAAAGTGTGTGTGTATGTATGTTTTCTCCCACTTTGGCTTCTCTGATGAAGGTGAAAGAGGAGAGTGAAAAAGTTGGCTTCAAGCTCAACATTCAGAAAACGAAGATCATGGCATCCGGTCTCATCACTTCATGGGAAATAGATGGGGAAACAGTATAAACAGTGTCAGACTATTTTTTGGGGCTCCAAAATCATTGCAGATGGTGACTGCAGCCATGAACTTAAAAGACGCTTACTCCTTGGAAGGAAAGTTATGTCGATACTAGATAGCATATTCAAAAGCAGAGACATTACTTTGCCAACAAAGGTCCAGCTAGTCAAGGCTTTGGTTTTTCCTGTGGTCATGTATGGATGTGAGAGTTGGACTGTGAAGAAGGCTGAG
>NW_011495051.1:22658-23375 GCF_000754665.1 Bison bison bison | reverse complement strand
ATTTCTTTAAAAGCACATGAAATATGCTCATTATAATGAGTTACTCTGAACTCTTTTCTATTCAACTTTTTGTGATCATGGAGACCACATCCCACAAGGCTCCTCTGTCCATGGAATTTTCCAGGCAGGAATTCTGAGGTGAGTACCACTTCCTTCTCCAGGGGATCTTCCCAATTCATGTCTCCTTTGACTCCTGTCTTTGCAGATGGATTCTTTAGCACTGTGCCACCTGGGAAGCCCAATGGATTATTCAGTTCAGTTAAGTTCAGTCACTCAGTTGTATCTGACTCTGTGACACCATGAATCGCAGCAACCAGACCTCCCTGTTCATCACCAACTCCTGGAGTTCACCCAAACTCTTATCCACCAAGGCAGTAATGCCATCCAGCCATCTCATCCTCTGTCATCCACTCCTCCTCCTACTCCCAATCCCTCCCAGCATCAGAGTATTTTCCAATGCGTCAACTCTTTGCATGAGGTGGCCAAAGAATTGGAGTTTCAGCTTTAACATCAGTCCTTCCAAAGAACACCCAGGACTGATCTCCTTTAGAATGGATTGGTTTGATCTCCTTGCACTCCAAGGAACTCTCAAGAGTCTTCTCCAACATTACAGTTCAAAAGCATCAATTCTTCGGTCCTCAGCTTTCTTCACAGTCCAAGTCTCACATCCATACATGACCAATGGAAAAACCATAGCCTTGACTAGCCGGACCTTTG
>NW_011495051.1:17129-22558 GCF_000754665.1 Bison bison bison | reverse complement strand
GTGAGTCTGAGTGAACTCCGGGAGTTGGTGATGGACAGGGAGGCCTGGCGTGCTGTGATTCATGGGGTCGCAAAGAGTCGGACATGACTGAGCAACTGAACTGAACTGAATACTGCACTTAGTCATAATGAAAAATGAAACATTTGGTGTTTTTCCTCTTTTCACTTGAGTGTCTCGTATTAAATGACATTGTGCTAAATCTGGCATATAGCAATCTATTGCTGCTGCTAAGTCGCTTCAGTCGTGTCTGACTCTGTGCAGCCCCAGAGACGGCAGCCCACCAGGCTCCCCCGTCCCTGGGATTCTCCAGGCAAGAACACTGGAGTGGGTTGCCATTTCCTTCTCCAGTGCATGAAAGTGAAAAGTAAAAGTGAAGTCGCTCAGTTGTGTCTGACTCCTAGAGACCCCATGGACTGCAGCCTACCGGGCTCCTCCATCCATGGGATTTTCCAGGCAAGAGTATTGGAGTGGGTTGCCATTGCCTTCTCTGAGCAATCTATTAGCAATTTACAAATATTGTATAAGCTCACTTATTTTTAGCATAGTAAACCTATGCTAAAAATTCATAGTTTTTTAATTTCCTAGACTTGGGCTAGTATCTAGAAATACCAACTTTTGGGTTAAACTGAAAGGATTCTAATTTTGAAAAATATGGAAGCAGAGGTTATTCTGACACATGAAGCAAATTAGTTTCTCAGTTCAGTTTCTGCAGCTCTGTTTCATAGGTTTAAAAACATCAATACCTTTAAATTTTTTTTGTTCCTGGCATATCATAAGTATTAACTAGTATCAAGTGTGATTGTGTATAAAAACATGGAGATAGTATAATGTAGTGGTTAACATCACAGACCCTGGGAAACAAAACTGATCTGAAGGATGCAAGAGGAAGAGAAACCACAGCCTCCGAACTCTTTGAATAGTGAGAAACAATTGCCCAAAGAACCCTAGACTGAATGTTGCAGAGCATGAGAGTTCTGTGGTGCTACAGAAGGCAACCCATGCCCTTTAGACCTCCCTACTTGCCCCAGTCTGAGTGTAGTCAGCCAACATTCTCCCCATGCAAAATGCCGAAGAGTATCTCAAAGGAATAAAAGTAAAACATTTGTTGAAATGAAGTATTTTAGTCTGGTTTTGATGCCTGGAATAAAGTCCCAGTAACTCTGGCATTACCATGAAAGACAGTTACTGAGAAAAATAAGTCTCAAAGTATGCAGAGACATATTTTAGTAAAAAAAGACAAACACTGAGTAGAAGGAAAAGATAAGTTGAAGAAATCACCTTTATGGAAAAAAAAAAATACAAAATGCAATTGAGTACTATTCCAAGAGTCTAAAAGAAAATATGAAGAAGAAAGTATTTAGAAAACAATGGCAGAGGCCATGTCAGAATGAAAAATGAGGACGTGACTCCCAATTCAAAGAGCCACCTCTACTCTGAGCAAAATTAATTTAAAAAAACTTGTCAACTTACTATTTCTGGTGTTGACTGAGAGCAACTGAAAGGGCTGGCTAATGAAGAACTACCTGTTACTAAACAGAGAAATTAGACCTCAGGTAAACTGGAGCCATTATCTGCTGCAGAGCATTTACCAGTACAATACAAGGAAAGGGACTAAGAGACTGAGCCTTTTTTTTTTTTGGCAGTAGACTCCCAGGAAAAGGGCAAAGATTTGGAATCCTGCAGTTGCTAAAAGCACAGACTCTGGATGTGTCTGATCCCTTAACCACTTGTCTAAGACTGTACCCTCCCCACCAAAAGGATGTTTTTTACCCCAGGGCTATACTCAAGGCAACCCGAAACCCGGATGTGAATATTATAACACAGACCAAAAAGGACCCAGAAGAAGCCTGACAAGGCATGGGAAGGGAAACTCCTAAAGCTCAGACAGAGTTAGAAAATTTCCACAGGTTTTTTTTTTTCTTCCCCCACTCTTGTTTTCCCATTCTCTCAGGCCCCAGCCTCCATGCAGTCCAGTGGCATTGCCTCACAAAATGTTCTTCACCCCTTAGTGGAGCTGTGGCTTTGAGAAAGCAAGGCCAACGGCACTGCTTCCCCTCCCTCCCCACCCCCACCCCCGCCCCCCACACACTGTCCTCTTCTACTTGGCCGCTGAGGCACTGCAGTGGACAGTTTGGAGGCCTAAGGCCTAAGGAACTAGAAAGTGTACCAGGTTGATAACTGACATGAAGCAAGCAATCCCGTAAAGTTGTTTATGAAATTCTAGGCTCACCGACGTCCTATAGGTACGTGAATCTGATTCTATTTAGCATATCATAGACTTTGAGAACTGGCACAAGCAGACCTCTGCTCAGGTCCTAGCCTGACCACCAGGTGGTACAAAGTGGACACATCTGTATAGCACTGCAGTGGGTTTGTAAATTAAACACTGGACCACAACTCACAGGAGGCTAAGCAAAAATACCCACATTTTCCATAGGTTGCAAATAGTACTCAGCAGTTTTAACAGTAGCAAGGAGTCCTCATTACAGTTTTCTTTGTATTTATTTTGTATGGGGTTTGCTCAGCATTTGAATTTTACATTGATGTTACTCATCAGTTCTCAAAATTTCATGGCCATTATTAATTACTACTGACCCTCTTTCTTTCCTTTGCATGTGGGAAATCAGTCACTTATATGATAGAAGATTTGTGTCCCAACTATTTATTTCATTCTGTTCTTTCTAACTTTAGCTTTGTGTTTCAGTTTGGATATTTTCTAATGACCTGTGTTTAAGAAAGTTACACCATTTTCTGCTGTACCCGGTCTGATGATAAATGCATGCCTTGAATTTAATTTTAGATATTTTTCAGTTCTGGAATATTCACTTGAATCTCTTATAAACTTCAGTTCTTTGTTGCACGTCTTCATCTTTTAATCCGTTTTATCTCTTTTCCTTTGTGTTCTTTAATGAAAAGATTATAAAATCCTTGTATATTAACTCTTACATTTGGATTATCTTTTACTCTCTTTTTCCCTCTGGTTATTTTCTTTCCTTGACTCTTAAAATTTTTTATTGTATGTTGTACTTTGTATATAAAGAAACCTTAGTAGTAAAGTTAGTATTTTTTCACAGATAGGATCTGCCATTTCCTTTGTTTAATCACATAGAGTAAGGGGAATTGAGCCGGGTCACGCTGAATTGCGGAATTACTTAGGCTGTGTCCATTGGTTTCAAGTTGACAGCACACTCGTCATGTGCTTGATATCGGCCCCTTCTCTAATGGAACTTTGTCTCTAAGCAGAGACTAAAAAATTTCACTCTGCTTTTTCACCCTTGTCTTCCCAACCACTTCCTACCTCCAGTCTCTTGATTCAAAATCTGGTAGCTTTGTCTCCTTTTTTATAATTCTTTCCTTCAGAGATTTTGAGCCTAGCTCTTCAGCTTCCCACCCCAAGCCAATAAATCTGTTGTGTGTTTGTTGGTCGTCTCTCCCTGTTGTGACTTTGTTTTCTGAGTACTATGAGATTCTAAGAAATTTCCAGCCTCATGCCTTGTCTTACAATAGAGATATTTCATGAAGAGAAGTGACACTGCTTTGGTGCTTCTCTGTGTTCCAGTTTTCTTGCCATTACTCACATCCATCAAAACTTCTTTTTCCTCTAGGAGTCCCTCTACCTGATCCTCACTTCATGTTTATGTTTAGACTCAGCAAATGTCCCCAGAGAAGAAAACAGCTGGCAATCTCTGTTTACCCTCTTCCTGCTCTGGAGTTTGCATTCATCTATTCCTCTTACTTTCTGCAACTTTCTAACATCTGTAAATATCCCACCACTCAGATGATTTATGATTAGCATTTTAATTGTTTAATAAAAGTAATACATGCATGTTTTACAAAGTATACTAAAGAAAGACGCCCAGTGGGACCGCATTGTGTGTACAGTGTGTTATACCTTGCCACAGGAGTTCGTACCAGTTTCTTTCTTTTATGATTGTTACTGCATCAAATTCCATCACACTGTTACCATAATCTGTTGATCTGGTGTTTCATGTTGCTGGATGTTTTAGGATTGTTCATAGTTTTTCCTATTTACAATGATGTAATAAATATCCTTTGTATTTATCTTTTATGTTTATGTAGATATAGCTATAAGATAAAGTTCTCTGAGTGGAATTACCTTTATAGTTACTTTGGTTTTACTTTCCTAAAGTTCCCCAGTCTGTTTATAAACTTCATTCATCAGTGTATAAGAATGCCTCTGCAGTGGGTTTAATAAACTTTTTAGTTTCTGATATACTGCCTTTAATGATGAGGAAAGTTGAACACTGTTTTTATGTGCTAACATTTCTTTTTTATAAACAGTCTTTTTCACTTGTCCATTATATGTTGAGTTATTCATCTTTTATTGATTTGTTTGAATGTCTAATAAGTAAAGAAAAGTTTTCTTTTGTCTAAAGGTTGCACATATTTTCCCCAGGTTGTCTTTTGACTTTCCATGTTCATTTGTTTTGGTTTGTGTGTGTAAATACATATATGCATATATAGAGAGACTAAGAAATCTTTAGTTTTTATGTAATCAAATTTATTAAGCATTTCTTTTATTATTGGGCACTTTCATCTTCATATATTATATCTAATATTGATGCTTAATGGTTTTCTAATTATGTTTGTTTGCCATCCATTAATTCTTGTTCCTCACTATTTTTTTAGTTTAACTTAATCATTTCTTTATCTACAAAGCATGTGATGCAGATGTTTACTTAATATTATATATGTAAGTCCAGTAAAGATATAAGCTACCTTGTACACTCTTGAATCACCTTACCTACACTCTGCAGCCAGAGATATCTGCTGCCCGCAAATTCCTGTTGCTCTTAACAGGAAGTTCAAACACCTTACAATAACTTTATCAGGCCCTTCTTCTACCTTGTTCTTCAGTCATCTTTTTTTTTGAACTTTCCTTCTGCCGCAGGTGCTTTAAACTTGAGATTTCCTCTACCTAGAATTACTCCTCCTATTCTCTTTGCCTAGTTAAAATCAACTCACTTCACCGATCTCTTCTTACATGGTGACTTAATGAAGGAAGATTTTCTTTTTCTTGCTGTCTTAACTAGTTCCTCTAGTTGTGTTCTCTCCAATCCATTTATCATTGACTGATTGTATGTTTCATAACTGAAACAATCTGCAAACAACAAGCATAGTCTTCGACTATTCAAAAGTCAGTAAATATTTTTGGAATGGATCAGTATCTTGACTTTAGCTCAAAAAAGCATTTTTATTTTTACCATGTGGCTTAAAGTGAATTTTTTTTTTTTTTCGTTTTCTTTTTTTTTTTTTTTTTTTAATTTTATTTTATTTTTAAACTTTACATAATTGTATTAGTTTTGCCAAATATCAAAATGAATCCGCCACAGGTATACATGTGTTCCCCATCCCGAACCCTCCTCCCTCCTCCCTCCCCATACCATCCCTCTGGGCCATCCCCGTAC
>NW_011495051.1:16762-17029 GCF_000754665.1 Bison bison bison | reverse complement strand
GGAAGTAACCTAGATGTCCTTTAGCAGACAAATGGATAAGAAAGCTGTGGTACATATATACACAATTGAATATTATTCAGCTATTAAAAATAATACATTTGAATCAGTTCTAATGAGATAGATGAAACCGGAGCCTATTATACAGAGTAAAGTAAGTCAGGAAGAAAAACATCAATACAGTATACTAGTGCATATATATGGAATTTAGAAAGATGGTAACAATTACCCTATATGAGAGATAGCAAAAGAGACACAGATGTATAGAAC
>NW_011495051.1:16206-16662 GCF_000754665.1 Bison bison bison | reverse complement strand
AGCATCATCTTCCAGGATTTGAAGTAGCTCAACTGGAATTCCATCACCTCCACTAGCTTTGTTTGTAGTGATGCTTTCTAAGGCCCACTTGACTTCAAATTCTGGGATGTCTGGCTCTAGATGAGTGATCACACCATTGTGACTATCTTGGTCATGAAGATTATTTTTGTTCAGTTCTTCTGTGTATTTTTGCTGCCTCTTCTTAATATCTTCTGCTTCTGTTAGGTCCATACAATTTCTGTCCTTTATCAAGCACATATTTAAATACTTATTTAAGTACTTGGAGTACTTGGGTGCATTCTCAAAAATGACAGAATGATGTATTTTTGTTTCCAAGGCAAACCATTCAATATCACAGTCATCCAAGTCTATATCCCAAACAGTAACGCTGAAGAAGCTAAAGCTGAATGGTTCCATGAAGACCTTTTACAACTAACACCCCAAACTACTTTAGCC
>NW_011495051.1:15553-16106 GCF_000754665.1 Bison bison bison | reverse complement strand
GTGATTGATATTTCTCCTGGCAAACTTGATTCCAGCTTTTGCTTCATCCAGTCCAGCGTTTCTCATGATGTACACTGCATAAAAGTTAAATAAGCAGGGTGACAATATGCAGCCTTGACGCCCTCCTTTTCCTATTAGGAAGCAGTCTGTTCTTCCATGTCCAATTCTAACTGTTGCTTCCTGACCTGCATACCAGTTTTTCAAGAGGTAAGTCAGGTGGTCTGATATTCCCATCTCTTTCACAATTTCCCACAGTTTATTGTGATCCACACAGTCAAAGTCTTTGACATAGTCAATAAAGCAGAAATAGATGTTTTTCTGGAACTCCCTTCTTATTCTATGATTCATCAGATGTTTTCAATTTGATCTATGATTCCTGTGTCTTTTCTAAAACCAGATTGAACATCTGGAAGTTCACAGTTCATGTATTGCTGAAGCTTTGCTTGGAGAATTTTGAACATTACTTTACTAGCATTTGAGAAGAGCACAATTGTATGGTAGTTTGATCACCCTTTAGCATTGTCTTTCTTTGGGATTGGAATGAAAAATGAAC
>NW_011495051.1:14858-15453 GCF_000754665.1 Bison bison bison | reverse complement strand
AAGAGACACAGATGTATAGAACAGTCTTTTGGACTCTGTGGGAGAGGGCAAGGGTGGGATGATCTGGGAAAATAGCATTGAAACATGTATATTATCATATGTGAAACAGATCACCAGTCCAGGTTCAGTGCATGAGATAGGGTGCTCAGGGCTGGTGCACTGGGATTACCTAGAGGAATGGGAGGGGGAGGTAGGCGGGAGGGGGTTTCAGGATGGGGAACACATGTACACCCATGGATGATTCATATCAATATATGGAAAAAACAATCACAATATTGTAAAGTAATTACCCTCCAATTAAAATAAATAAATTATATACATATACATATACATATAAACTTATAAATTATATATATATACATATACATATATATATAAACTCAACATGGATCAGCCATGGGTATACATATATGCCCACCCTTTTGAACCTCCCTCCCTTCTCCCTCTCCATCCCACCTCTCTAGGTTGATACAGAGCCCCTGTATCAAATACAACAGAAATCAGTTTTCATGATCATGTTCTGGTTAACAGATAAACAATCAGAGGGTGTTAGTTGCTCAGTCTTTTCCAAGCACATAACATTTCACAAATTGAC
>NW_011495051.1:12918-13845 GCF_000754665.1 Bison bison bison | reverse complement strand
AAAAAAAAAAAAAAAAACAGCTAAGAATAAAACCACCATCTGACCCAGCAATCCCACTCATAGGGATATACCCTGAGGAAACAAAACTTGACAGAGACACATGTAACCTAGTTTATTTTAAATGCTAGAACATCAGATGTGAACTGGGAAGGTGAATGACGAAAGGACACTTCCTTCCTGAGACTGTGCACACAGCAGTTGAACTAAACTTTAGGGAGCAGAGACATCCCTCCTAGGATGATGAGCTAACTCTGCTCCCTGGCTCAGAAACTGAAGCCCTCACTGCTTCCAACCAGGATCTCAGAAGGTGATGAAATGAAGCTCTTTTAGAGATGTGATTCACATGCACTGAGGTCACAGTGTGGACCCTCATCCAATCCGACGGGGTCCTTCTTGAAGTTAGCACAGAGACATGCACAGACACCCAGCTGTGGACACAAGGAGGTGGGTGCCCGCAAGTCATGGAGGGAGACCCAACCCTGTCTTCACGTGCAGCTTCGACTCAGGCCTCTAGAGAAAGTGCCTGATGCCAAAGCTGCGCGTCCCAATGCACTTTGTTACAGCAATCCAGAAAACTGCTGCACCTGGCTGTCAAGGTCCCCAGGTTGCCACAGCAGAAGAGCAGACCACGCCTGTAGCAGACTGCCATCTGTCATGATAGCCGAGGTTGGAGATCCCTTGCCAAACCTCCCAAAACAATGGCACTGGCTCTGAGAACATGACAGGTGAGGTGGCCACTCCTATGAGAACAAGGCTAGAGGCAAGCAGACACTGTGGGTTCTGCTGTCTCAGACCCAGAGTCATTTCAACTCAAGCACCACCATTCTTCCTATGAACCCCAGCCAGAAGGCAGCTCGGTCTCCTCAGTGGTTCAGTGGCATAAAGAATCCACCTGCGATACAGGAGATGTGGTTTTGATCCCTGGGT
>NW_011495051.1:11131-12093 GCF_000754665.1 Bison bison bison | reverse complement strand
CTCAACAAGGCTGGAACATCCATGCATCAAGATGGGGCAGGGGGACTGCATCTCCTTGAGGTGTCAGATGGAGCAAGATGAGAAATAAAAATGTGTGACCTGGGAAAAGACAAAAGAATGTGAGCTGGCTAAGTCACGTGACGGGGGCAATGAACACTGGCATCCACACTGTGTTCTTGGAGGGCAGATCAGATTCCCTCCCAGAAATGGAGCATGTTTCTCTCCATCCTGTCTCCCACATTCCTGAGTAGTTTTTTTCTGGGAGAATCTAAGTGCAAGCATATAGAAATAAATCTCAGCTTGATTTCCACAGGGCTTATGTCAAAAACAGCCAAGTGGGCTTCATGGAGATCCTATTACATGAAAAGTCACAGCCATAATGCACTCCAAGGCCCACTTTTTACTTAAGCGTTACCACTGGGATGATAATCTGAGTTTTTCAAAAGTACATTGGGCTCCAAATACTATAATCTCTTACGGCTGTAAATAAGTAATATTGTACTTATTTAACTGGTCCATGTCTTAGTGGTGGCCCTTGTTCTCCTTAGCTGTGCCACACCAAGACTTAGTTGTGGCATGTAGGATCTCTTTTCTTGACCAGGAGTTAAACCTGTTAACCTTGGAGCTTGGAACCCTAGCCACTGGACCACCAGGGATGTCCCAGGAATATTCTACTTAAGATGCATTGTCCTTTACAGAAGACATTTATTAATAGTCAAAAATTGACTTTGATATGGTTATGTTAGCTCAGAATACATACACAGACACACAGTCATGCACATCAAACATATGCACACATGTGCACACACACACTCACATACATATACAAATAAATACACATACACACTCACACATCCACTTGTGCACACCCCCCACAGGCACAATTCTGGCTGTTACCATTTTCCTTCTAATAGATTAGCGAGGAGACTGGCCACTAACCCCAGGTGACTTGCTGGGAGCCA
>NW_011495051.1:8768-11031 GCF_000754665.1 Bison bison bison | reverse complement strand
TGCCTACTTTATGCTTTGTGCTTTCACCTACACCTCTGACTTTATGGGGGGCTGTCCCCCACTACCTCTCTCTGAAAAAAGAGTTAACTTACAGCTCCAGTTAATAATTACTGGGTGTGATAGTATTTCAACCTACAAACTCCTTTGGAAGTCCTCTATCCTGCCTGAATAGGTTTTTCTGGTCACATGTGGTTATTCAGAGCCTCCCATCTGTGAGAGGCATGAAATGTTCTAAACTGTCTAAATACAAATTCCTTTGAGCAGTTAAAAGATTGATTAGAAATTGTATTGGTGAAGGGTTTTTCACTTGTTGGGCCAATGTTTGCTGCTAAGTTTCCATGTCCCTTACCTGCTGTGTCCCTGGCAGTGTATTGATTAATATAATTGGTGTAAGTAGTAGCTTTAATGTTTGTAACCTTGGACCCTTGAGTTAATTCTTTTCTTGTTATAGCCCACCACACCTTTGCCTTATAGCAATGCAACTTTATCTAATGCTTTTGGAGGGTGGTGCCTGACTTTAGACTAATCACCTTTAGCGAAAAAAAAGTTTTCTGAAGAAAGGGTCTTAAAATGTTAACAGGCCTCTGGGCCAGAAGATGATGCAAATCACCTAAACTTTTGCATATGATAAGTCTGCAGGAAGAAAGCCTGGCTTACTGCATGACTCTACCCCTTTCCCCATTATCCTCTATGCATAACTTAAGGTATAAAAACTACTTTGGAAAATAAAGTGCGGGCCTTGTTCACCGAAGCTTGCTCTCCCTATGTCGTTCTTTCTCTTACCTTCTGGCTGAATTATTCAGCCTCTTTTCTCCACTGAATTTTCCTGCTGAGCCATCCTTATTCTATTACTCTTTATATCCTTAATTAACTTTTAATTAAGCAATTGCTTCCTGATCCTCGCCGACGCCAACCCCGCTTCAAATTCCCTGGATCCACCGGGGCTGCACCCCTGCAGTGACTGGTCAGCTCTCTGTGGCCAGCAGAAGCATCTCCAAGCCAAAACCCCCATGCTGCTGCTGGGGGTGGCATTTGTCCTTCTGATCCTGAAATGAGGGCTCCAGGCAAGCCAGGTTGACCAGCCTTCCCCCTTCTACCAAGTCACAATTCTCAGACCCTCTGTTTCACAGTCCCAAGGAACCACCAGACCCCCAAGTCTCGTCCAAAGCCTGGCACATGGACTGTGAAGGCCCTTGATTTCCTCTGTATCTCCACAAAGCAACTTGGGAGAGAGGGTGCTGCTGAAGGACAAAATTTCCTGGCGAGCTTTGGCAAAACACACCTGCTCAACACATAAGTGATTCATGCCTTCTAATCTGCACATAAAAGTCTCTAAAGAAGGGTGATGATGTGTACAGCCATCCCACTCAGCTGGCTCAAGAGTATTTGACCAAAATTGATTTATCAATTAGACAACGTAAATGAGAAAGCACGCTTGCCCATTATTTCTCCTAGTGTTTTATTTATTTTTTTTCAGTATTATGTTTCAGTATTATGCATCTGCCTACTCAGTAAAAAACATTAGAATCATTCCAGTAATGATGAATCCATATATTTTTCTCATTAGAAAAGAAACATCATTCTGAAGTCAAGAAATGCACTATATAAAATATAACAATCCACAAGCTGCAGGATGCAGAAAAAGCAGTTCTAAGAGGGATGTTTACAGCAATGCAAGTTTATCTTAGGAAACAAACAAAAAACTCAAATATTCTAACCATTTATATATAAATGGACTAGAGAAGTAGAAAGAAAGAAATCATGAAAACTAGAGCAGAATTAAATGAAATATAGACTAAAAAAAAATTAAGAAAGCTCAAACTAAAAACCTGATTTTTGAAAAGATGAAGAAAATTGGTAAACCTTTAGCCAGTCTCATTGAGAAACAAGAAGAGCCAAAAACCAGTAAAGTCAAAAATGAAATAAATTATTATCAATACCACAGAAATACAAAGGATCTTATGAGATAGTTAAATGATTACATGCCAGCAAAATGGACAATCTGAAGAAATGGAAAATTTTTGAGAAATATACACTTTTGCAAGATCAAATCAGAAAGTAGAAAATATGAACAAACTAATTAGCAGCAACAAAATCAATCTAATTAACAACAACAACAACAACAACAACAAACTCCCATCAAACAAAGTCCAGAACCAGAAGGCTTCAAAGGTGAACTCTACCAAACTTTCAGAGAAGAGTTAACACCTTTTCATCTCAAACAGCTGCAAAAATTGCAAAGGAAGGAATTCTTCTGAACTTA
>NW_011495051.1:6212-6581 GCF_000754665.1 Bison bison bison | reverse complement strand
AAAATGGAAATTTATACCGTGGACTGAAAGAATATTGTTCTGAAATGACCATATTGGTCAAAGCAATCTAAAGATTCAAAGCTATCTCTATCAAAATACCAATGGCATTTTTCATAAAACTAGAACAAATCAATTCTAAAATTTGCATAGTAACATCAATGACTGTGAAGAGCCAAAACAATCTTGGGAAATAAGAATAGAGATGGAGGTATCTGTCTATACTACAAAGTTATAGTCACCAAAATACTATGGTAGTGACACAAAAACAGACACATACATCAGGAAACAAAATAGAGAGCCCTAAAATAAACCCACACACTTATTGTCAAGTGCTGCTGCTGCTAAGTCGCTTCAGTCATGTCCGACTCT
>NW_011495051.1:4236-6112 GCF_000754665.1 Bison bison bison | reverse complement strand
GAAAAATAATACCTGACTAAAAAATGGAAATAAGGGGATTCCCTCCCAGTCCAATGGTTAAGATTCTGCCCTTCTCCTGCAGGGGTGAAGAGTTTTATCCCCAGCTGAGGAACTAAGATCCCACATGCCGCATGACCAAAGATACATTAAAAAATAGTGGTTAGAAGACTTGAATAGACATTTTCCCAAAGGAGACATATAGATGGCATATGAAAAGATGCTCAGTACCGATAATCAGAGAAATGGAAATCAAAACCACAGTGAAGTATATACCCTTACATGGTCAGAAGGCCTGTCATCAACAAGACAACAAATAACAAAAGCTGGAGAGGATATGGAAAAAAGGAAATCCTAGTTCACTATTGGAGAGAAGGTAAACTGGTGCAGTCACTGTGGAAAACAGCATGCAAGTTCCTAGAAATCTAAAAAGAGAACTACCATAGGATAGTGTAATTTCATTTCTTGATATATAGCCACCCCCCAAAAAAAAAATGAGAACACTAATTCAAAGAGATAATATGCACCCCCAATGTGCATAGCAGCATTATTTACAGTGCTCAACATACAGAAGTGACCTAAAAGTCCCTCAACAGAGGAACATATTAAAGAAGTGTATTATACCCAGAAACACATACAATGGAATGCTACTCAGCCATAAAAAGAATGAAATTTTACCATTTGTATCACCATGGATGGGCCTGGAGGTCATCATCTTTAATGAACTAAGATGGAGAAAAACAAAAACAGCAAATGTTACTTATATGTGGAATCAAACAACAAAAAATATAGAACAGAAGCAGACTCACATATATACAGTGTTACAGTCTTCATAGACTGGGACCTGTGGACTGGAGTCATCGAGAAGGATGCAGGGGACCCAAGTCTACAGTGAAACAAAGGTACTTTATTTGAAGAAATGCATGCTTATATATCATCAATAAAATGATTCAGTTTAGTTCAGTTCAGTCGTTCAGTCATGTCCCACTCTTTGCAACACCATGAATCACAGCACGCGAGGCCTCCCTGTCCATCACCAACTTCCAGATTTCACCAAAACTCATGTGCATCGAGTCAGTGAAGCTATCCAACCATCTCATACTCTGTTGTTCCCTTCTCCTCCTGCCCTCAATACCTCCAAGCACCAGGGTCTTTGTAAATTAACTCTTTGCATGAGGTGGCCAAAGTAACGGAGTTTCAGCCTCAGTATCAGTCTTTCCACCCAGGGCTGTTCTCCTTAAGGATGGACTGGTTGAATCTCCTTGCTGTCCAAGGGACTCACAAGAGACTTCTCCAGCACCACAGTTCAAACCATCAATTCTTCAGTGCTCAGCTTTCTTCACAGATTACTCAGCCATTAAAAAGAACGAAATTTCACCAGTTGCAACAAAATGGATAATCCTTTAAGTAAAAGATCACTGAAAAGAGTCACTGAAGGGAATCCAAGCATGTACTCTTTCACATGATCTCAGTCCTAAGAACTGTGTGCAGCTCTGCTTGTTCCTGTTTTCCAGGAACTGATAAGGAACAGAAAGTCCTTGAGAAATGGCACATAAAGGAAGAAAACATATTGGATCCCTTAAAGTTGGACGTCCCCTGACAATACAGAACGAAGCAGTGGCTATCAGTGGGGGGAGTGTAGGGGGGAGAGGCAGGATGGAGGCAGGGCAGTAAAGCTCAAATGATAAAGGATATATACACTACAAGGATATATTGTATGGCACAGGGAACAAAGCCAATATTTTACAATAACTTTAAATGGAGTATTTATGTGCTGTGTTTAGTCACTCAAGTTGTGTCCCACTCTGTAACCCTATGGACAGTAGCCTGCCATGGGGATTCTCCAGACCAGAATAGTAGAGGGGTTTGCCATGCCCTC
>NW_011495051.1:0-832 GCF_000754665.1 Bison bison bison | reverse complement strand
GCAACCCACTCCAGTGTTCTTGCCTGGAGAACCCCAGGGATGGGGGAGACTGGTGGGCTGCCGTCTATGAGGTTGCACAGAGTTGGACACGACTGAAGTGACTTAGCATAGCATAGTGGCACTAACAGTTTGAGAGGGCTGCCACAATTTTTTATTTGTTAAAAACAAAACAAAACATCAGGGTCTGTGAAGCACAATTCAGCCAAGTATGTCTTCACACAGGTTTCATAGGTGGCTCAGCGGTCAAGAGACAACCTGACAATGAAAGGAGACTCAGGAGATGCAGGTTCAATCCCTAGGTGGGGAAGATCCCTTGCAGGAGGAAATGGCAACCCACTCCAGCATTATTGACTGGGAAATCACATGGACATAGGAGCCTGGTGGGTTCGGGTGCATGGGATCACAAAGAATCAAACCCGACCTAGTGATTAAACAACAAGGTCTATACACAGATACTTGTTTCTACTTTGAGAAGACACAGCCAATGTTCACAGTACTAATTATGGCTTTTAAAAACAAATGAAAGCACAGTAGAAAGGGTGGTACCCACAAGCTCTAAGTAAGGAACTGGGGCTACTGGGGACAGTGAAATTTTCCTAAAATGTGCTCTTGTCAAATCTTCAGACTTCTTTGAGTATAGTAAACATATTTAGGAATCAACGGAGTTTCCCTGATAGATCAGCTGGTAAAGAATCCACCTGATATGTGATACTGGTTCAATTTCCTGGGTCAGGAAGATTCCCTGGAGAAGGGATTAGCTACCCATCCATTCCAGTATTCTTGGGCTTCTCATGTGGCTCAGCTGGTAAAGAATCTGCCTGCAATTCAGAAC
>NW_011495050.1:25221211-25235462 GCF_000754665.1 Bison bison bison | reverse complement strand
ACCAGCCAATCCTAAAGGAAATCAGTCCTGAATATTCATTGGAAGGACTGATACTGAAGCTGAAGCTCCAATACTTTGGCCCCCTGATGCAAAGAACTGACTCATTGGAAAAGACCCTGATGCTGGGAAAGATTGAAAGCGGGAGGAGAAGGGGACGACAGAGGATGAGATGGCTGGATGGCATCACCGACTCGATGGATGTGAGTTTGAGTGAACTCTGGGAGATGGTGGATAGGGAGGCCTGGCGTGCTGCGATTCATGGGATCGCAGAGAGTCCGACACAAGTGAGCGACTGAACTGAACTGAAGTGAACTGAATGGTATATTGAACCGTTTTTTAAAATGCTTTGAGACTATGCCAATACCATACTTTTAAATTTAGTTTATTTACTTGGTTGTGCCAGGCGTTAGTGGTGGCATGTGGGAGTCCAGTTTCCTGACCAGGAATCGAACCTGGACTCCAGGCATTGGGAGCATGGAGTCTTAGCCTCTGGACCAGCAGGGAAGTCCCCTGGATTGAACTATTGACCCCAGTTTTCACTTCTCCTTGTATCTACATTCTTTACAAGTGAGTTGATTGTTTCTCTCACTAGAGGCACAGGGTACTGCCCTGCCTCTTTACTTTGGACTCAGCTGTACGACTTGCTCTGGCCAATGGAATGTGGGTGGACATCACTATGCTCCTGTTCAGAGCCTCGGCCTTCACAGACATCACAGTTTCTGCCTTCCCTCTGGGACTTCTGTCATTGCCATGGAAAGAAGATGCCCTGGATGGTCAACTACACCAAGGAGGATAAGAAGGCCCCATAGGCAGTGCTTTCCAAGGGCCCAGAATTAACACACCTGGATCAGATGTGGAGGCCAACCTACAGCAAAGCACTGAGCCCGATGGACTTGCAGAGCAGAGCAGCCAGCTGAGCCCAGCCTAGAATGGGCCTGGCCAGCCTGAAGACATGAACAAAAATAAATGAGTTGTTTTAGACACTGAGATGATTTGTTATGCATCAATAGCTGGCTGAGACAATCTCTTAGAACACTTTTTATCCACTGTAGAAATTTTTGCACTGTCCTGAAATTGGGATGAGAGAGGTAATTATTCTGCTTGTAAAAGTTCCCTGTAGCTTCTAGGATAAAGTCCCCACTCTAACTGATCTCCAGTCTTGGTTCTTATCCTTGCCTAACTGTCCACTTTATCACCTCTACACACTCGCCATGTTGGGTCCCCACGCTGATCATTATGTTTCACACCTTCATGTCTTCGTGTATTCAGCAGCCTCTCCCTAGAATGTCCTGACTCCTCTGCCTAATAAATTCCAATCGTTTTTTCAAGATGAAGCAAAACATCACTTCTTTCAGGAAGCTTTTCTGGCCCTCCAGTATGATTTAGATGCCTCCTTAGGTGTGTTCACCTTTAGTCCAGCCCTTGTCACACCGTCTCGAAACCATCTTTTCACATGCTTGCCTCTTCCACCTGCCTCTAATCTCCTTGAGAGCAGAGGAAGTGTTTCATTTGTCTTTGATTCCTGGAATCCATCACAATGCTAGGCTGAGGACAACCCCCACAGGGAATGAATACTAAGAAAAAACATAAATATCAAGCAATCACTTAAAACATTCCCAAACTAAGAAATCCTTCTGTATTTAAGAGGAAGCTCTTTTTCCTCAACAGGAGAAGGATTTTAACTGTACATGATCCCCTAGGCCCCCACCAAGTACTTAAGGGCTGCCATTATACTTTTAAAAAAAATTTAATCGTCAGGAAATGCACATAACACAAAATTTGCCATCTTAATCATTTTTAGGTGTACAGTTCAGTTAGCACTAAACACATTCACATTATTTTGCTATTATCATTATTTATCTACAGAACTCTCTTCTTCTTATAAATCTGAAATTCTCTACCCCATAAACAATAACTCCTCATTCTCCCTTAACTCTAGTCCCTAGCAACTACCATCTACTTTCTGTCTCTATGAGTCTGACTACTCCAGATACTTCTTATAAATGGAATTATCAGTCATTGTCCTTTTATGACTAGTTTACTCAGCATAATGTCCTTGAAGTTTATCCTTAGAGCATACAGCAAATTTTCCTCATTTTTGAGCCTGAATAATATTTAAGATTTAGCTTTTTTTTTGCTAATATTTTAGAAAATCCTAATCTACCACTATGTTTTAAAGGTAAAGTGACATCTCATGAATAATGAGATCAAGGGAAAAAACCCAACTGGATTTGGTCCTGCAATTCTGGGAAAACTAAACTGTTAATCAGATAATTGCAGAATAGCACATTCAAAATAAATATCAAGCAATTCCTTTGAAATTCTGGTGTTGGAAAACAGGGCCACCACCTGGTATATTCTATATTTATCTGGTTTTGGGGAGTGCAATTTGGCTGCAGTCACTATAATAAAGAACAGTATTATAATGGAGGTTAGCTCAACTCATGTATTGGCTTTGACTTATGTGACACATGTTATCATTTGGATTTGTTATGTGAGCCAAAAGCTTTATTTCAAACATGGTTTCTACCATAGTGCTGTTCTCTGCTGGGAATGGAGGAATGGTTTTGAAGTATAACCCATTCTCTTATATTTAATTTCTTTCTTTTTCTGGCAATGCCACACAATATGTGGGATATTAGTTCTTGACTAAGGATTGAACCTGTGTCCCCTGCAGGGGAAGCATGGAGTCTTAACCACTGGACTGCCAGGGAAGTTCCTATACTTAATTTTACCTGTCTGTTCTTACATGGCTCTGCAAATCAATTTACTTTACCCTCATGGTTATCCTGCCAGCTCAGTCTTAACTATTACTAGGACTTACAACATGAATATTGAGTGCCTACTATATGTCAGACAGTGTTCTTGATGCTGGAAATACAGTAGGTAAAAAGGAAAACTATCTGCCCTTGAGGAATTTTCAGACATCATATAATAAACATGATAAATAAATACTATTACATAGTATGTCAGAATATGTCATACATGGGGAAAAACTGCAGAGCAGGTTAAGGGTGGTTGGGGCTGGTTACAGTACTAAACAGGTGAAAGTGAAGTGAAAGTGAAAGACGCTCAGTCGTGTCAGACTATTTGCTACCCCATGGGCTATAGTCCATGGAATTCTCCAGGCCAGAATATTGGAATGGGTAGCCCTTCTTTTCTCCAGGGGATCTTCCCAACCCAGGTCTCCCACGTTGCAGGCAGATTCTTTACCAGCGGACCATGCAAGGGAAGCCCAAGAATACTGGAGAGGGTAGCCTATCCCTTCTCCCGGGGATCTTCCTGACCCAGGAATCGAACCAGGGTCTCCTGCTTTGCAGGTGGATTCTTTACCAACTGAGCTATCAGGGAATCCCATACAGTAGGTAGTCAGGGTTAACCTATATAGAAGATGAGAAATGACCCAATACCTGAAGGACACGGCTGACGAAGAGTTGGCTAAGTCTAGGAAGAGGAGCAGCTAGTGCAAAGTTTCTAATGTGGGAGTGTTTAAGGAGTGGCAACAAAGAAAGCAGTCTAGTTGGAGAAGACTAACCTTGGGGAGAAGAAGTGAGGATGGAGGCTACACCACGCAACATCTTGTAGGCTGTTATTAGCACCTTGACTCTCTGGATACAATGGGAAGTTACTGGAGAGTTTTGAACAGGATGACATTATCTGACTTTCATTGTTAAAAGTTCTATTCCAATGTTTAAATTTAAAATGCTTTAATTATGGTAAAAAAAACATGGAACATAAAATATATGACATATACACTTTAAGCATACAGTTCAGTAGTGTTGGGTGCATTTCCAATGTCGTGCAAATCTCCAGACCTTTTGCATACTGCAAAACTGAAAACTATACCCATTAAACAACTCTCCATTTCCCCTTTCTGCTAGGCCCAGGAAACCATCATTCTACTTTCTGCTTCTGTGAATTTGACTACTTTAGTTACTTCATATAAGTGGAATCTTATGAATATTTGTCTTCTTGTGAGTGGCTTGGGCTTCCCTGGTGGCTCAGTGGTAAAGGATCTGCCTGCCAATGCAGGAGATGTGGGTTCAATCCCTGGGCCAAGAAGATCCCCTAAAGGAAGAAATGGCAACCCATTCCAGTATTCTTGCCTGGAAAATTTCATGGACCGAGAAGCCCGGTGAGCTGCAGTCCATGGGGCTGCAAACTTAGCATAATGTCCTCAAGATTCATCCACATTGTAACATTTAATAGGATTTCTTTCCTTTTTAAGACTGAATAATACCCACTGGATCTATATGCTGAATTTTGTTTATTCATTCATCCACTGATGAAAATTTGGATTGCTTCCACTTCTTGGCTCTTGTGAAAAACACTGCTATGAACATGGATGAGCAAATATCTCTTTGAGACTCTACTTTCAGTTCTTTTGGATATATACACAGAATAGGATACCTGGAACCTATGATAATCCTATTTTTATAATTTTGAGCATTTTTCTCTTTTTTTCAATTTAATTTTTTGCCACTTTTAAAATTTTTTAATTGAAGGGTAATTGCTTTACAGAATTTTGTGGTTTTCTGTCAAAGATTGACAAGCATCAGCCATAGGTACACCCGTGTCCCCTCCCTCCTATCCCCCTCCCCATCCCACCCTTCTAGATTATCACAGAGCCCTTCTATAGTGACTGCACCATTTCACATTCCAACTAACAGGCTGCTACTGTTCCAATTTCTTCATAACCTTGCCAACACTTGTTATTTTCTATTTTTGGTTTTGTTGTTGGCTGCACTTATGGCACCCCACTCCAGTACTCTTGCCTGGAAAATCCCATGGGCGGAGGAGCCTGGTGGGCTGCAGTCCATGGGGTAGCACAGAGTCGGACACGACTGAAGTGACTCAGCAGCAGCAGCACTTTGTGGCATTTGGGATCTTAGTTCTCTGAGGGATCAAATCCATGACCCTGCAGTGGGAGCTTGGAGTTTTAACCACTGAACCTCCTTGAAGTTCCTGTTGTTTTTTTTCAAACAGTAGCCATCCTAATGGGTATGAGGTGGTATCTCATTGTGGTTTTGATTTGTATTTCTCTAATGATTAATGAGCATCTTTTTATATGCTTATTGACTATTGTATATTATCTTTGAAGATATGTCTATTCAAATTCTTTGCCCATTTTAAATTCAGCTATCTGGGGGTTTTTTGTTGTTGAGCTATAGGAGTTCTTTAGATATTTTGAGTATGAGCCTGTTTTCAGATACATGATTTGCAAATATTTTCTCCTGTTTTTAGGGGGAAATTTTCACTTGGTTGATTGTGTCCTTCAAAACACAGAAGTTTTAAATTTTGGTGAAGTCCATTTAATACATTTTTACTGTTGTTGCCTGTGCTTTTGGTGTCATATCCAAGAAGTCATCGCCAAAGCCAATGTCATGGAATTTCTTTCCAAGGTTGTCTTCTAAGAGTTTCATAGTTTTAGGTCTTATGTTTTAGGTGTTCCACCCATTTTGAGTTAATTTTTGTATATGGTATAAGGTAAGAGTGAAATTTTATTCATTTGCATGTGGATATTCAGGTTCCCAGAACCATTTATTGAAGAGACTATCCTTTCTTTATTGAGTAGTCCTGGCATCCTTGGCAAAGAAAATTTGATTATATAGCTGAGGATTTATTTCTGGGCTCTCTGTTCTAGGCCATTGGTCTATATGTCTGTGTCTGTGCCATCAAACGTAAAGGAGTCAGATAGGAAATAATATAAATTTATGATTCCATTTCTATAAAATTCCAAAATGATTTAATCTATGGTGTTAGAAGTAAGGGGGTATCCTTGTGGGTGGGTAACAACTGTAAGGGGCATGAAGGGGTTTTGGTGGTACTGGTAATAGTATTTATTGATCTTTATGTTGATTATACAGGTATGTTCACATGAAAAGTGACTGAGTTATACACAGGTATTTGGCATTCATAATTATCAGACTCTTTATACTATTTAATATAATCTTAATTAGAAGTGGTTGCCTAGAAACAGAGACATATGATCAAAATCCATTGATTCTATACAGCTTTTAATTATAATGACACTCATTTTCCCCCAATGGATTTACAGTAGACAAGTTAAAGGAATAGATATAAGTTTCAGCCTTTCATATTCAGGGAGACCTCTTTTTCACATACCTGGGAGAGTAGTAAGAAGTGAGTGATGAAAGGGAATAAGTAATGCTTCTTACTGCATTCTTTGAAGAATCAACATAACATTGACTTTTGTTAGCTGACAGATAGCATTCGATTATAACACCTTCTCTAATTGCAATATTCTGATGATGCCAACTTTGACAAAAAACACCTTTTTTTTTTCATAATGCCAAGTTGATCAGGACCCACCAAAATAAGGACCCACAGTTATTCCTGCAAACCCACGTCAAGGGAAAAAGAAGGTGTAGACTTCTCTTCAGTAGTATGCATATTAGAGCTTCCCAATCTGTGTGCCTTGGTACACTGTGTCCTGGGAATGAACTACATGTGTATGGAGGCCAGATTCTACTCAACCTTCAAGAGTGGTTAAGCCAGGCCTGAAGAGGAAAAAATTACTGGGCTGGTCATTCCTACAATGAGATACCTCGTTCTTCAAATCCATTGTTTCCTATAGATATTTTCCCTGTGTGCAGTAATGTACAAAGGGTTGGAAAGTCAGTAATGAGAAAAATAATAAGAGACTCCTAGCACAGTGAGGCAATGGCAACCGACTCCAGTACTCTTGCCTGGAAAATCCCATGGACATGGATGGAGGAGCCTGGTAGGCTACAGACCCTGGGATCGTAAGAGTTGACTGAGCAACTTCACTTTCAGTTTTCACTTTCCTGCATTGGGGAAGGAAATGGC
Source organism: Bison bison bison (assembly GCF_000754665.1). Taxonomy (NCBI): domain Eukaryota; kingdom Metazoa; phylum Chordata; class Mammalia; order Artiodactyla; family Bovidae; genus Bison; species Bison bison. The sequence goes on along the minus strand of NW_011495050.1, from coordinate 25,228,631 downwards.
AACCCACTCCAGTATTCTTGCCTGGAGAATCCCAGGTATGGGGGGGCCTGGTGGGCTGACGTCTATGGGATCGCACAGAGTTGGACACGACAGACGTGACTTAGCAGCAGCAGCAGCAGCAGCACAGTGAAGAGTTCCACTTATAAGCAGATAATTATTTCTAAATTCTGATAGTAACTGAGCTTTCTGGATGGGCCAGAGGAGTCTCTAGGGAAGAAAAACAAGATACAGTTGTTTCCAGGGAAAGTTCTAGAGTCCAAGTACTTGTTTTTGAATGATGGCTCTATCATTAACCAATTGCTTTGAAAAGTACTTGAAAAACAAAATGACACTGCCCTGTGCCTCATTTTCTTCATCTATGATTCATAGAAACCTACTTCAGGGAGTCATATGAAAATTAAATTCCATTAGCTCAGTGCTTAGCATATAGTAAGTGATCAAGAAATATTAGCTATTGCTAACACTGACTACCATTTTGTACCATTTATTGAGTACTAGGCTTGAATGCCAGACTTGTAAGGAATTTTTATAAAGTTTATTCAATCTAATCCTCAAAGTAGGTTTATTATTTCCTATTTATAGATAAGAAAACTAACACAGAGAGAGGCTAAATGACTTGTCCATGGCCTCTCTCTGCATTAGTTCTAGGTCACATAAACTCACAGTCTTTCAATGTTTTTGCTAATATACTCTCTGGGACATTAAAAAAATTACTTCTATAATTTTCATTATAATTATAATAGTTACAAAGAATACAATTTCCAGCATTGTGAATACTGACATTTCACAATAAAAGTGTTATATCACTCTTCGTATCCAATGGCATTTAAATTTCACAGTGATTGGCTACTCACCATAGTCCATTTAAAAATAGTTGAAAAAACTTATAATAGTTATAAATTTTACACAGTTCCTTTCCTTCCATGAACTTATTTTTCCATCTCAATGCCCTTATTCCAGGACTTTATCCCCTAGTTTTTATGATTCAAAGTATTTTTTGGCTTCCCTATCTGTCAGAATTCTTTACATTAATGCTGCTGCTGCTAAATCACTTCAGTCGTGTCCGACTCTGTGCGACCCCGTAGACGGAAGCCCACCAGGCTCCCCCGTCCCTGGGATTCTCCAGGCAAGAACACTGGAGTGGGTTGCCATTTCCTTCTCCAATGCATGAAAGTGAAAAGTCAAAGGGAAGTCGCTCAGTCGTGTCCGACTCTTAGCGACCCCATGGACTATAGCCTACCAGGCTCCTCCATCCATGGGATTTTCCAGGCAACAGTACTTTACATTAATAAATACACATAAATTTCCTGTGACCATAAGGTCTTGTGTTAAAATGTTTTTCTGAATTGAATTATCATTATATTTACCAGTAGTTCAAAATTCATTAAAATATATTATGAATTCACTAACTATTGAATATGGGCTTCCCTGATGGCTCAGTTGGTAAAGAATCCGTCTGCAATGAAGGTGGCCCTGGTTCAATTCTTTGGTCGGAAAGATCCACTGGAGAAGGGATAGGTTACCTGCTCCAGTATTCTTGTGCTTCCCTTGTGACTCAGCTGGTAAAGAATCCGCCTGCAATGAGGGAGACCTGCGTTTGATCCCTAGGTTGGGAAGATCCCCTGGAGAAGGGAGTCTATCCACTCCAGTATGCTGGCCTGGAGAATTCCATGAACTGTATAGTCCATGGGGTCGAAAAGAGTCGGACACCACTGAGCAACTTTCACTTCACAACTATTGAATATAAATATAAGATACTGGAATGAGATAGATGGGGGTCATGTAGATCTGTATAACTCTGATTAAGGGCATTATCAAAATGTCCCTTAGCTGGCTCAGGGACATCTCTTCCCTCAGGACAATGCATTTTTAGGGAGATGAGGGATATGTGAGAGGAATTCTTTCTTGAGCTTCTGGATCTTAAGCCTTTCATGCCTGTCTGCCTCTTGGAAAGTCCTTCATCACTAAGATGACTACACATTCCAGTTTATGCCTGTTGTTCTGGCGTAAGTATTAACAGAACCCCTGTCACTCTCTTAAGTATCTCCGATTGGAGGATAATATTGATCGCCCCATCAAGTACCCCTTGTGGTTCCCCAAGTGAACATTATTCAGATCTGAAGACCACTCTTATAAACCAAGATGCCTGACTTTCTTTTCTCCTGTTAAATTATAAAAATATTCATTGTACACTTATGTTCCATGTACTATATTACTCTGACATATCTTGTCATCAGAATATACCCCTTTTTTCTACTCCTCTTTTTTAACAGATAAGAAAACTGTAAATCCAGAGAGCTTAAATGACCTGTCACAGGTAGTAAGTGACTAAATCAAACTCAAGCCTTGCAGCCTGTTTCTAAATCCGCGCTTATAATCAGGTGTAATCTATGGGTCTCTAGCCTTACATTGATTCCCATCCCTCAGGCACTGGGGTTCCACCTTGTTGAAACTTGTGTTGTAGTTTAGGTCTGCCAAACTGCCCTTTTGTCCAAATCTCCACATCAAACACTTCCTACCAGGCTCCCTTTTACAGTTCTCAGCACTTTCTCTTCAACCCTATCCTGGTTCTGTTCACCAGGATTTCTTCTCTAGGTGACCGCACTGTGTCCAATCCTTTTAGCAAAGGCATACAGAGCAATCTCTCCAAATGTTAGCCTTCTGCTCACCTTCCTAAGCCAATGTGTTGCTTCCCATAAAGATGAAGTTTGAACCTCTTAAGATTTACCAGGCCTTTTTTCTCAAATGTACATGTCCGCCCTACTGAACTTTCTCCTCACCCACTTTGCCTGTATTTGTCCCACACATATACCCATTTCCCAAAGCCATCTTCTATTCATACTTGGGACTTCCCTGGTGGCTTAGATGGTAAAGAATCTGCCTGCAATGCAGGAGACCTGAGTTCAATCTCTTGGTGGGGAAGATCTCCTGAAGAAGGGAATGGCAACCCACTCCAGTATTCTTGCCTGGGAAATCCCATGGACAGAGGAGCCTGGTGGGCTATATAGTTCATGGAGTCACAGAGAGTCAGACCTGACTGAGCAACTAACATTCATACTTGAGATCGTAGTTAGATCTCCAGGCAGCTTGGTTGGACTTTGTGAGCCACTCTCTGTCCCACTAACTTGGTGTCCTTCCAGTGGTGTGTTGGAGCCAACTGGAACAGTCTTAAAGCCGATTATTCACATCATTTCCCAAGTTCAGCGTTGCGTGACATCAGGTTGGCATCTTGAAACTGGCCACAGCGGAAGTATTCACACAAGGGAAATTGACAAATGGTGCAAATCAGGGTCTTTTTTTTTTTTTCAACTGATTAGTCAACATTTATCAGAACAACACTGTGCCCCTCCTGTATTTTCATAATGCTTAGAAGACCATTTACTTTATTCATTCAGTGAATGCTTACCTACTTCCTACTTCATGTCAGATACTATTCTTATTGATGAGGCTATAAAGGTGGGCAAATAAGATAATCCTTGCCTTTATGGAGCCGACAATGCTGAAAGGGGGAGATTGACCTTAGTCAGATAGCCACATAAATTAAATTAAAAATGATATTTATGTTAAGACCAAAAAATGCTTTAAAAATCTACAATAGGTGGGGCTTCCCTGGTGGTCCAGTGGTTAAGAATCCGCCTCCCAATGCAGGGGACATGAGTTCTATTGCTGGTTGGGGAACGGAGATCCTACATGCCCTAGGGCAACTAAGCCTGCATGTGACTAGAGAGTCCATGTGTCACAACAAGAGAGAAGCCCGTGCACTGCAATGAAGACCTGGCATAGCCAAAACATAAATAAGTAAAATAAAATGGAAAGCACATACATGAAAAAAAAAATCTGTAATAGGATATTTGACCTAGTCTAAGAAGGTTTTCCTGAGCTAAAATCAGATGAAGGATAAGTGTAGATTTAGGAAGGAGCAAGATGAAGGAGCATTCCAGGTCCAGGAAACAACATGTGCTACGGTTGGAGGGAGCATGACCCGATCAAGGGAAAGAGGACAAGTGTGGCAAGTGGGAGCTTGGTGGGAGGTGCAGCTGCAGAGTTAAGGTTACACAGGGCTTTACAAGCCTCACCAAAGAGTGTTGTCTTTATCCTAAGAGCGATGGAAAGTCACTGAAGTGTTTCGAGCAGGTAAAGCACATCGAACAAGTGGAAAATCAGCACAGCGTGGCACTTCAGAAATCAACTCTGCAGCCAGGTTGCTTAGCTCGGAAGGCTGACTCTGTGACTTACTAGGAGTTTATTAGTAACTTCTATGTGCCTCGGTTTCCTCATGGGTTAAATGGTGATAAAACCTACTCTGCAGGCTGTTTATCAGGTTGTAAAGCTCTTAGAACAGTACATAGCTCATCATAAATGCTAATGAAAGTGCTTGTTCAATTAAATAAACAAAAATATCTTTGGTAAGACAACTGAATGTTGTGGGAGGGCTGTGGTCTAACAGGGGATGCAGATAAAAACAAATCATTATAAAATAGCATGGAGTAAGCACAAAAGATAGTGGTAACACAAAGATGAAGATGAACTTGGTTTCCAGTTATTAGGAGCAGAGTCAAGAGCATAAAGGATGTTCCAGTTGGAGAGAGCAGCACTAAGAGGGGTGGAAATTCACAAATGTCACTGACTCTGATGCGATGCTTAAAGCTTAAAGCCAGACATCAATAAAAACCAATGAGGGGGATGGGGGTGCAACGGTGGGGGTTGAAATTCCTGGTGGTCCAATGGTTAGCAATCTAATGGTGGGGCCAGGTTCCATCCCTGGCCAAGGAACTAAGATCCTGCAAGCTGCCTATACACAACAACAATAAAAACACCCCCTCCCTAAACAACGAGGGGAGAAATGTTGTGGTAGAGGGACTAAAGTGAAAGTGAAGTCGTTCAGTTGTGTCCAACTCTTTGCGACCCCATGGGCAGTAGCCTGCACCAGGCTCCTCCATCCATGGGATTTTCTAGGCAAGAGTACTGGAGTGGGTTGCCATTTCCTTCTTCAGGGAATCTTCCTGACCCAGGGATTGAACCCAGGTCTCCCGCATTGTAGACAGACGCTTTACCATCTGAGCCACCAGGGAAGTCCTAAGGTGTGATTAATTTCAACTCCAAAGCAAATGCAGAGGCTTTATGGAGGAGGGCTCCCATTAAGGTTGACTGCATAGGCCTGAACAGGTGATAGTGCTAACTGCAGCTCACTAGTTTGTGATTTGACTTCTCTAATTCTTAATGTCCTCATATGTAAAGTGGGAATAATAATTATAATAATAATAATATAATAACTCATAGAGTTCTTAAGTCACAGTTAATGCATTAAAGTCTTAGCATACAGTACCCAATAAATGTGAAGCTATTATTATTATTATATAATGAGTTGAAACTTATACCTGCATCTGGTCCCATTACTTCATGGCAAATAGATGGGGAAAGAGTGGAAATAGTGGCTGACTTTATTTTTCTAGGCTCCAAAATCACTGCAGATGGTGATTACAGCCATGAAATTAAAAGACGCTCACTCCTTGGAAGAAAAGTTATGACCAACCTAGACTGCATATTAAAAAGCAGAGACACTACTTTGCCAACAAAGGTCCGTCTAGTTAAGGCTATGGTTTTTCCAGTGGTCGTGTATGGATATGAAAGTTGGACTATAAAGAAAGCAGAGTGCAAAAGAATTGATGCTTTTGAACTGTGGTGTTGGAGAAGACTCTTGAGAGTCCCTTGGACTGCAAGGAGATCAAACCAGTCCATCCTAAAGGAGATCAGTCCTGGGTGTTCATTTAAAGGACAGATGTGGAAGCTGAAACTCCAATACTTTGGCTAGCTGATGAGAAGAGCTGACTCATTGGAAAAGACCCTGATGCTGGGAAAGACTGAGGGCAGGAGGAGAAGGGGACGACAGAGGATGAGATGGTTGGCAGATGAGTCGGGATGGCATCACCGACTCAGTGGACATGGGTTTGGGTGGACTCTGGGAGTTGGTGATGGACAGGGAGGCCTGGCGTGATGTGGTTCAAGGGATCACAAAGAGTCGGACATGACTGAGCGACTGAACTGAACTGAACTGAAAATACCTGTAATGAAAATTAGGACTTGTAGTTTTTATTTTTTTCACTTTTCTAGCAAGTTTTAAGTTGTATCTTACAAAAATGACAGTTCATGACTTATTGGAAATAATAAATAAATAATAATAAATAATAAACTATTCTTACCTCAGATAATTTGAGAAAAAGTAATACTGCAGAGCTGGAGATAGCAACATAGAGATGATCCTGGTGGGCCAGGGTCACCTTTGAGGAACTATTTTGAATGTTTGAGTTCACACTTTATTCAGTGGGCAATGGGGTTACTAAAAGTTTAGACAGATTGTTAACTGAGGATTAAGTGTATGGAGGTAAATGGACATTGCAAATTTTGTACTTTTTTAAAGTTTCCAGGGAGCATGTGGTTTTTTGTTGTTGTTGATGTTGTTGTTAAAGAGGAGACCTGAATTGCTCCGTGTCTCACAAATACAAGTGTTTGTATTTGATAAGAGTGTGGTTATACAAAGGAATTCAAATTTATCAAAACAGAAAATGTTGAAAATACGTAAGCACACATTGTGTGACCAGTGATGCGAGTGACTCTTTCATACAAAAAGCTACGCCAGGTAATCAGGTGAATCTCCTTTCTCCGGCACCCTTATATAATTAACACATCAACCAAAGAGGCAGGACTCTGCCCGATCTCGCCCAGCTCGGGTCTTCTCGTCCATCTTCATCACTGTCTGCTCTCCAACAACCCTGTCGGGCAGGATGGGACAATAACGCTCTAATCCCCCCGGTAGCCGTGGGAGGCGCTGGGCAGCTCACCTATCCCGGGGTTTCCAGACTGCCCTCATCCAGGTGCTGAGACAGCAAAACCTTGAACATTTTCCTTTCAGCTCCTCAACCCCTTTCTTCGCTACCTGCCCGGCCACTCCTGCAAGCATACGACACCTCGGGTGAGCCCTTTGGCCACCTGAAGTCACATCTCAGGTAGGCCCTTTGGTCACTTGAGCTCTTGAAACTCCCTCGTGGCTCTGAGGTCCAAGGCCGTGGGCACCCGCGAGGCCTGAGAGCAACGTTCTGGCCGAAAGACTCCAAATAAAGACGCAAGACTGCGGGGGCCCAGGACACTGTGGAGCAGATCCAGAAGGTGAGGTGACAGCCGGTAGCCCGCGGCCCTCAGGTCGCTTGAGTCGCAGCGAGGCCGTCGTCGGGTGTCGTGGAGGCGGCGCTTGGCCCCCCGCCCGCCCGCCGGCGCCCGGAGTCCCTGGCCGCTGCGCCCCGCCTTCTCGCCGCAGGAAACCCGGCAGCTGCCAGACCAGGTGGGGGGGCCGCGTCGCGGGTGTGGCCGCCGCCACTTGAAGGCTGGGCTCTGAACCTGGCCTTGAGCACGGCCGCCGCCGCCG
>NW_011495050.1:25216304-25221000 GCF_000754665.1 Bison bison bison | reverse complement strand
GACATACGGGGTGGGGAAGCCGCCGGGAGACCGGTCTGGTCTGTGGCTTCCGCAGCAAAGGCCCAGAAATGAGGAAATCGAATGAGAGCGCCGGGATGGAGGAGGATGCTGGGCGCAGAGAGCAGGAGCCAGGCATCATGGGTCCTTTCCCCTCTCGTCCTGGGACGCGGGAGGGGGTGCTCCGGACCCAAGCTGCCAAGATGCTTCCCTCGCCCGCATCTGGAAGCAATTCCTAGTTAACCCTTTATCGGGAGGTCCTTTGTGGTTCTTTTCACCTTTTATCTTGTACTTTCATTTTTGGTGTGCAATTCTAGGCTCCACGCCGGCTCTTAAGTTCCACGGGACAGAGCCCCTGTTGAACTTGTCAGGTCCTCAGTGTGGTTCAGACGGTAAAGCATCTGCCCGCAATGCGGGAGACCCAGGTTCGATTCCTGGGTTGGGAAGATCCCCCGGAGAAGGAAATGGCACCCCACTCCAGTACTCTTGCCTGGAAAATCCCATGGATGGAGGAGCCTGGTAGGCTGCAGACCATGGGGTCACAAAGAATGGGACACGACTAAGCGACTTCACTTTCTTTTTCTTTCAGTAGTACTCAGTGAGGAATTGAGCAAAAAAGTGAGTTCCTATGGAGGAGAACTGGTGAATTAACATCAGTGAATGAATACACTTGAAATACAGCTGAATGAAGGAATACATGAATGGATATAAATACACACAACGTGGAGGCAGTGGAGACAGAGGCTTACAACTCTTATCTTCTGGTAGTTTTCCAAAAGCTGTATAGATGTTGCACTCATAAATGCAGTCATTCTGATTGTGGCTGTTTAAAAGTTCTATGCTGTATTAAAATAATCCACAGAAGCACCCCTTCATTTTCCATTTTAGGGAGATTTTCCTTTATGTGTTGCTTAAAGTGAAGTACATCTAGGCTTCTTCTGTTTTTTTTTTTTTTTTTTTTGCTTGTATTTTATTTTCTGACTTTGCAGAATCAGTGTCACTATAATACATATTTTTTTTACATTTATTGTGTACTTTATAATATTTTTAATGTATTTATGAAAGGTAAGAGTGAATCTGAAGGCAGTACCACGTGACTCTGCTTTTAGTAATTTGTAAAACCAGACATTTCTTTGAATTCAGGATTGTGGGGGATCTTGTTTGCTTTCCCAAGACAGGTGCTGGCTGGTTTGTGGGTGACTGAAGAAGGCTGACTATAGTTCAGAGAGGAAAAGAGAGACATTTATCTGTGTGCAGATACTTGGGAAGTGACACAGGTGGAGACTGCTTTAATTCAATTGGTCACTGCTTCGGTTCCAGGTTTCCAGGCCTGGGTTTCAGAAAACCTGGATGACTTTAGACTTGTTCCGTTATCTCTTTAGGTCTGTTTCTTAATCTTCGAAATGCAGGAGGTTCGGTAGGGCCCCTTCCTGAGGTAGACTTCAGGATTCTCTTTTAGTAGGTAAAAGGTGAAATTGCAGATGATTTTATGAAAGCTTAACTCACTTCAACTGCTCTGCTTGGGATTCTGTAGCATCTTGGCCCCACTGTCTTATCTGCAAATTATAACTCATTCCTCATTTTCTTCACATCTGCTGCAGAAGGACCTGGGAGTTTCAGATGAGAATTATAGACTCTGGGCAGGAGGGGGGGAAGGAGGGCAAAACTGTCTTGAGCATTGCCACAGGCTCCCCATCCTGGGTCTAACTTGTTTTCAATGCACCCAGCCCGACAATGCCATGTATTTTCAGTATATCTAGGGAATTATCACTATTAATTTGCCTGCATTTGAGATTAGTTATCATAGATCACAACATTTTGGAAATGGAAGGACCTTAGAGATTTTTAAAAGGCACTTAAAAAGTCATTTTTCATACATATTAAAATATTTCTTGCATGCTACATTTCACAAAGTCCCAAACGTGTTAAGTAAAATAAAATTAATGTTACCTACTTCTGTTCTTTCAAGTCTCTTGGGAGAAGTGAAGTCAGATGTGGTGCTTGGTAGGAAAAAAAAACAACAACTTTTTGTGACTCTGTTCTCAAAGATCCAGTTGTTGGGTCACATGTGATTCCGACATGGAATGTAACAGAGATGATATTTATGGGGCAATGACCACTCACCAAGCACTGTTACATTTAACCTTTTTACTTGTTTTGTCCCATTTCAGCCTTGCTGTAACCTTAAGTGCTGCATACCTTGTAATCCCTATTCCACCTTCCAAAAATAGAAACAGTGCTTTGAAAATGGGAAGGTCAGGTATTCAAAACACAGACAGATGGAGGCAGGGTTTCTCCCAGAAATGTAGACAATCCCTGCTAGGAAAATCTGTGTAACATTGGAGAATGTGGTCTCTGTGTGTGTTCCAGGATATATATTAAACTTTGGGGCATTGTGGATAAGCGTGTTTAGAATGGGAGCTCAGGAGGGGGATAACTGAGACTGAATTACAGAGAATTGGTATAGCATTTTGAAAATTATTGAGTTCCATTGCTACTCTGGAAGACTCACATTTTTACATAGGTGCACATACCTCCTAATGTTAAATGTGCTCAGATTTAATAATCCAGGGAGTATAAAAAGGATCAATCACGTCAAGAGATATATGGGTGAGGGGCACCTACAGACATCGAACTGAATACAATGTTGTTTCTTGGGCTAGCTTCCGATCCTTGATAAGTTGCTACCTCCCAACCTCCTTCTTTATAAGAGTGACAACTCCTAATGCAAAGTACAATGCCTACCTTGCTGTAATCTAGGGGCAGGAATGCAGGATGAGATTCCAGAACTCTTACAATTAATTGACAGGAGGAAAAGAGAGGCCCATAAAGTAAGTGGTAAATTATTTTGTTTCTTCTTTGTCAGTCGAGTTTCATAGAAGGCAGAGACCAGTTGCAGCTGCTTGAAAAACTAAGAGTGATGCCAGTTTGATTTAGCTCAGGAGGCCGAAACTTTCTGCCCTGAAGGCTGGTGTGATGGAATAGACCTTCCCATTGCTCACAATATTATGAAAAAACATTAAAGCAACAATTTTTATTACTTGCCCTGGAGCTAGAGCTTTAAAATGTACTTTCTTCTCCCCCTGCCCTCCCTAAACCACTTAGGTTTTTTAAAACAAACAACCCATTCCTGTGTTTGCTACATCAGATTATTAGTCCTTTCCTTTATTCTTGGGCCCTGTTTATTTATTGCAGCTAAGATGAAGGACTGGTGTGCTTCTGTGGAATTTTTCTTTAGTTATTATTTTATTCTGTGTGTGTTAGTTTCAGTAACCATTTATTGAGTGTGTACTGTGTGCCAGATAAAGATGAATGAGATACCAAGTTTATGGAGGGAAGTGAGCCATCCACAGATAACTGCAGCACAGGGTAATGTGGGAGTAGTGGCCACTCATTCTCCCAGGAGAGAGGTTTGGTCAGAATTTAGGAAGACTTCACAGAGCAGGTGAATTTTGAACTGGATTTTGAAGCCTAAAGGCCAAAAGAAGGGATAAAAGTGTTCTGAGAACAGAGAACAGGATGGGCAAAGAAAAGGAGGCAGTTTGAGCATGGCACTGCCAGGGAGAGGCATGGATTGGGTGGGTCTTGTGAGGTTGGGGCCAGAGAAAGAAGGTCCTTGAATGTCATGTTATTTTAACTTTATCACAGCCTAGAAAATTTTATTTAAGAGTTTTAAAGCTAATTTTTAATAGGAGTGCTATAATTGGACTTTCTCTAGAAAATAACTCCAGCAATAATATTTTGGGGAAACTAGAGATGGAAAGCTGGGAGGCCAGAGGAAAATGAGGATGCTGGTACTATAGTCCAAAGGAAATATGATAAGGGTCTAAACTAGCATAGGTTTGAGAGATAATCAGCAGATAGGGAGAACAGGGTTTAATGACTCGCTGGATATGGGAAGTAAGGTTGACAATAATTCTGAGGTTTCGGTATTGCTTACATAGGTGGATGCAGATGCCCCTAAGGAGGGTAATAAACATCAGATGAGGAAGAGGTTTGGGGAGGAAGACAGTGAATAGATACAACTCACGGATGTGAGAACATGTAGGAATATCCATGGGAGATCCTTGATGTATACTCTTGACTAGTGACTATAGTTGTACTGTGACATCATATAGCCACGACTGGTCAAATTTTATGACAGATCCGCAGTCTAAATAGACAAATCAATTCAATAAATCATGTAAAAAGAAGGAAAAAACACACTAGGCTTTACTAATGATGCTTATATTTCAGGTGAGTTTCTTAGAACTCTAATTCTTATGTAAGTTCTACTGAAAAAAAAAAAGATACACAAACAATCAGAGGTTATTAAAAATTATCATCTCACACGCTAGTAAAGTAATGCTCAAAATTCTCCAAGCCAGGCTTCAGCAATATGTGAACCATGAACTTCCTGATGTGCAAGCTGGTTTTAGAAAAGGCAGAGGAACCAGAGATCAAATTGCCAACATCCACTGGATCATCAAAAAAGCAAGAGAGTTCCAGAAAAACATCTATTTCTGCTTTACTGACTATGCCAAAGCCTTTGACTGTGTGGCTCACAATAAACTGTGGAAAATTCTTCAAGAGATGGGAATACCAGACCACCTGATCTGCCTCTTGAGAAATTTGTATGCAGGTCAGGAAGCAGCAGTTAGAACTGGACATGGAACAACAGACTGGTTCCAAATAGGAAAAGGAGTACGTCAAGGCTGTA
>NW_011495050.1:25199093-25216204 GCF_000754665.1 Bison bison bison | reverse complement strand
AAGCACAGTGATGAAAGTGAAAGTGGAGAGTGAAAAAGTTGGCTTAAAGCTCAACATTCAGAAAACGAAGATCATGGCGTCCAGTCCCATCACTTCATGGGAAATAGATGGGGAAACAGTGGAAACAGTGTCAGACTTTATTTTTCTGGGCTCCAAAATCACTGCAGATGGTGACTGCAGCCATGAAATTTAAAGACGCTTACTCCTTGGAAGAAAAGTTATGACCAACCTAGATAGCATATTCAAAAGCAGAGACATTACTTTGCCAACAAAGGTTCGTCTAGTCAAGGCTATGGTTTTTCCTGTGGTCATATATGGATGTGAGAGTTGGACTGTGAAGAAGGCTGAGCGCCGAAGAATTGATGCTTTTGCACTGTGGTGTTGGAGAAGACTCTTGAGAGTCCCTTGGACTGCAAGGAGATCCAACCAGTCCATTCTGAAGGAGATCAGCCCTGGGATGTCTTTGGAAGGACTGATGCTGAAGCTGAAACTCCAGTACTTTGGCCACCTCATGCGAAGAGTTGACTCATTGTAAAAGACTCTGATGCTGGGAGGGACTGGGGGCAAGAGAAGGGGATGACAGAGGATGAGATGGCTGGATGGCATCACCGACTCGATGAATGTGAGTCTGAGTGAACTCTGGGAGTTGGTGATGGACAGGGAGGCCTGGTGTGCTGTGATTCATGGGGTTGCAAAGAGTCGGACATGACTGAGCAACTGATCTGATCTGATCTGATTAAAAATTATCAAGAAAACCAAACTAGAGTGGCACAGAGGGGAGTGGTTGAAATGAACAAAGATAAGCAAATGGTTGGAGTGTAGCAGAGAGGACTGATTCCTCAAGTCACAGGTATAGGCAGATTTGGAATACAGAGATGATATTTGAGCTGGCTCTTCCAAATAATGTATTTCTTTAATGGTAAGAATATCACAAGCTTTGGTTTCTCATCTAATTCAACTTGTTCAGTTCAGTTCATTCACTCAGTCCTGTCTGACTCTTTGCAACCCCCTGGACTGCAGCATACCAGGCTTCCCTGTCCTTCACCAACTCCCAGAGCTTGCTCAAACTCATGTCCATTGAGTTGGTGACGCCATCCAACCATCTCATCCTCTGTCGTCCCCTTCTCCTCCTGCCTTCAATATTTCTCAGCATCAGGGTCTGTTCCAAGGAGTCAGTTCTTTGCACCAGGTGGCCAAAGTATTGGAATTTCAACTTCAGCATCAATCCTGACAATGAATATTCAGGACTGATTTCCTTTAGAATGGACTGGTTGGATCTCTTTGCAGTCCAAGGGGCTCTCAAGAGTCTTCTCCAACACCACAGTTCAAAAGCATCAGTTCTTTGGTGCTCAGCTTTCTTTATAGTCCAACTCTCACATCCGTACATGACCACTGGAAAAACCATAGCTTTGACTAGACGGACCTTTGTTGACAAAGTAATGTCTCTGCTTTTTAATATGCTTTCTAGGTTGGTCATAGCTTTTCTTCCAAGGAGCAAGTGTCTCTTAATTCAACTTATTAGGAAGAGACAAACAGGTGATTGTTTAGAGGTACTGTGTAGAGGGTTTGTTCTTATTCTGCAGATAAAGTGTTGGAAGACTTTGAACTAAGAGAAGAATAACAGAGTAAGATAAAATGAGAAGGGTAATAATTAGAAGGAATTTTCAGAACATTTAATGAATTCTATGAGAAATAGTTGCTAACAAAGAAAAAGATTGATGTAGTGTTCTCTTAGGGTCATGGCATTAGACTTGATTGGAAAAAAGGATATATTAGCATAGAACCTTATATATTAGAAAGAATTTTTACATTTGATAGTTACATGAACCCTCAGAAGCATGTGCAGCCAGGCACTATTATTTTCTTTTATAAACTAAAAATCTTGATAAGAAAGAGGCTGTAGTTTGTCTCAGATCCTGTAACTGGCAAGCACTCCAGGCCTTCTGAAATTCAGCCCACGGCTCTATCCATTGTTTTGGAATCTTGCTTGCCTGGGAACCTTGATGTGTTACAGTATGTTCCCTCCACTCCCACCATGTTCATCTTGTAGAAATAAGAATAAAGCAGATGATATTTGAAGGTCAAGAAAACCAAGATCGGGAGAGAGGCAGTGATGAAAAGGCTCCTTACTGCCAGCTGTGCTACCATCCCTACTGCATCCCTACCATGCAGTAGGGATGGTCATGAAGTCTCTAGAGAATATCTGTGGAACTCAAACAACACTTAAAATGTAATAGGAGAGTCTACAATATAAAACAATTTTATGATTAAATCTTCCAGGAGGCAAATAACCCTTTAATTAAGTGGCATGTTAATGGCCACTAGGATCTGGTAAAGGCAAAGATCCTTCCCTAGAGCCCCCAGAAGAAATGCAGCCCTGCCAACACACTGATTTTAGCTGGTAAGTCCAGTGTTGGATTTCTGACCTACAGAACTATAAGCATTTGTTTTGTTTAAGCCACCAAGTTTTGTGGTCATTTGTTATAGCCAGCAATAGAAAACCAATGCATTATCCTATAGATTTGCTGTAGGGTTAAGAAATGTAAGCATTTAGGAAAGGCCTTCTCAGTCAGTACTAGCTACTGTCATTATTATTTTTTTCACTGGTACTTTCTCTTCTGTCTTTGCCTTTTTGTAATAGCTGTCCTGTGGTTACCCCAGATTGTTGGAAATCACTCCCCTCCTTCCCTGAGACTGTGACCTTAGGAGTTCCTCACTCCCAGGGTAGCCAGTATTCAGTCTCCAGCATTGTTAGAATTACCATTCAGGTATTCCTATATTTTATGGGTTCAGTGGCTTCTGCTCCAGATAAGCCAGATCTGGGCTGTGACTCTCTGGATTTGCCTGTCTCTGTAGATTTTAGGGTGGTGGTTTGCTTTTTACCCTTGCTTCTCTGCGCTAAGGGGAGTGGTTGTCAGTTTGTTCAGTTTTATTTCTTTCTATAAGGACAGGAGTAATGACAGAAGTGAAAACAGCGCTCTCAGTACCCTGTAGCTATAATGAGCTCCTCTGTTCTTAAGAGAATTCCATCTCTATACTGGATCCCTTTCTGTTCTTTGGTTTTCAACTCAGTTTCATTCCAAAGAATGCTTTCTGGATTTTCTCATAGATTGAGATGCCATTAACCAAAATAGAAAACCCAGAAAGGATTCTGTGATGTATCTGAAATACAGGGTACAAACAGGCTCAAAACCTGGGGAGGTTAGCCTTAACTCTTTCCTATTCCTCATCCTCCCAGATTTTAAGTCACCAAATGCTGTTGTGTCTACCTTTGATAGCACCTGAAATTTTCTGTTTTTTAATTGTCCCTGTCCTTTCTATCCCCTTCATGGATCACAGCCTTGTCAGGGCAAAGGGAATTAACTCAATGAAGCTATATGCCATGCCATGCAGGGCTACCCAGGACAGATGGGGTCATAGTGAAGAGTTCTGACAAAACATGGTCCACTGGAGAAGGAAATGGCAGCCTACTCCAGTATTCTTGCTTGGAGAACCCCGTGAACAGTATGAAAAGGCAAAAAGATATGACACTGGAAGATGAGCCCACCAGGTCAGAAGGTATCCAGTGTGCTGCTGGGGAAGAGCAGAGGGCAATTACTAATAGCTCCAGAAAGAATAAATGGCTGAACCAAAGCAGAAATGATGGTTAGCTGTGGATGTGTCTGGTGGTGAAAGTAAGGTCTGATGCTCTAAAGAACAACATTGCATAGGAACCTGGAATGTTAGGTCCATGAATTAAGGTAAATTGGATGTGGTCAAGCAGGAGATGGCAAGATTGAATATTGACATCTAAGGAATCAGTGAACTAAAGTGGACAGAATAGGAAAATTTAATTCAGATGGTCCTTATATCTACTCTGTGGACAAGAATCCCTTAGAAGAAATGGAATATCCCTCATAGTCAACAGAAGAATCTGAAAGGCAGTACTTGGGTGCAACCTCAAAAATGGCAGAATAATCTTGGTTTGTTTCCAGGGCAAACCATTCAGTATCACAGTAATCCAAGTCTATATCCCAATCACTGATGCTGAAGAAGCTGGAGTTGACCGGTTCTGTGAAGACCTACAATACCTTCTGGAACTAATACCAAAAATAAAAGAGTTTCTTGATGCTTTTGAATTGTGGTCCCAGAGAAGACTTTTGAGAGACCCTTGGACTTCAAGGAGATAAACCAGTCCATCCTAAAGGAAATCAACCCTGAATATTCATTGGAAGGACTGATGCTGAAGCTGAACTGTCAATACTTTGGCCACCTGATGCTAAGAACTGACTCATTGGAAAAGACACTGATGCTGGGAAAGATTGAGGGCAGGAGGATAAGAGGGCAACAGAAGATGAGATGGTTAGATAGCATCATCAACTCAGTGGACATGAATTTGAGCAAATTCTGGGAGATAGTAGATGACAGAGGAATCTGATGTGGTGCAGTTCATGGAGTTGCAAATGTTTGGATGTGACTTAGTGACTGACCAAGAACAGTAATCCTTTCTATCATGGCTCTAGTGATATCCTTTATTGTTTCTTGCCTTGGACAGGCAAAGTCTTTTAATCTTCCACACTGCTTCAAGAGTTGGATCATAGGCCAGATCATATGATTTTCCTTCTTAGAAGACCTACACTTTGAGAAATTACCTGTGAAATAAAGTAGAAACTCCTACTGTGACATTTAAAGTTCTTAAAGATTTGGCATTAAAATGTATTTCTCAGTGCATTCCTAGTGCCTTCTTACTGTATTAGTTCTCTAGGCCTGTCATAACAAAATACCACTGACTGTGTAGCTTAAGCAGTAGAAATTTATTTTCTCATAGTTATAGAACTTGAAAGTCCAAGCTCAACGTGTCAACAGGTTTGGTTTCTTCTGAAGCTTCTCTCCTTGGCTTGCAGATGTTCATCTTCTTGCTGTTTCCTCATATGGTCACTTTTTTTCTGTTCATGTGCACCCCGGTGTCTCTATATGTCCAAATTTCCTCTTCAATCAGGTTATATTAGCCCACCTCCCCCACTGCCCTCATTTTAACTTAATTACCTCTTTAAAGTCCCCATCTCCAAATATCATCGCATTCTGAGGCCCTGGGTTGTAGGGCTTAAGCATATGAACTGGGGTGTGGCAGAGTTCAGCCCATAACACCTGGAAGACCCCTCCATGTCTTATTCTTTATGTGTATATTGGATTGCATCATGGGTGCACATCTTGACATGGGAAGATGGGAAAGATACTGATTCCTGGTCCCACCTAACTGTGGGTTCTGAACCATATGTCTGAAATGGGACTGGGAATACATTTGTTGTATGCATGTGTATGTTTCAGTTTCCCCCTAGTGCTTTATAGTACTGCAGCTTTTTATACCCCAGACTTTTTAAAATAAGTAAGTTCTGGAGAACATGTTATAAATGTTCACGTCTTTGCTCACGGTTGTTCTTTAACTAGAAAGACCCTTCCTACTATACAACTGTGAAAATTCATCTATCCTGCTAGGCTGAGCTGAAATACCATCTTCTCTGTTATTACTTCCTTGTTCTCTCCTGTGATAATCCTGCACAACTTTATTATTACAGTTGACCCTTGAACAACTTGGGAATTAGGGGCACCAACCCCATAGCAGTCAGAAATCTGAGAATAACTTTACAGTTAGCCCCACCTATCTGTAGTCCTCAGATTCAACCAACATTTGATCCTGTAGTACTGCGGTATTTATTGAAAAAAGTCCAGATGTGAGTGCACACACACTGTTCAAACCCATGTTGTTCAAGGGTCAACTGTACTTTATTGTTAATACTTGAGAATCAGTTTCCTATTTTGTGTGTGTCCTAGTCATTTGCCTTCATCTTTCACCAGCTTCCTAAGGCCTAGGCCTAGGATGACATATTCTTTATTTCTGTGTATCTGAAACAGTTGTAGCTGCTCTGAGCATAGGTAACCAGTCACTGTCTGTAGTATGAATAAATTAACTCATTAATAAATGCTAATAATTTCTTTTTCTTTAAGTGGGTTTTTAAAAACTGGGCTATTATTGCTTTACAATTTGATAAGCTTATTTGTTTTATCCAATGCTCTCCACTGGATAAAAAGTCATAAGAAAATTATTAGCTTTACAATGTAAAACTAATGGCAGATTTTACTCTTGAATTGGGTATCCTTAACATGATACAAGAGCAATATTCTTCATATGTATTTACCACTTAGAACTTTAAACATGTAAAAAAGTTTCCTGTAGAAGGTGTTTGATAATAGGAAGAGGATATAGTGAAGGCATCATAACAATTTGTGATAATGACAAATTTTTCTTTTTGCATTGTATTTTCAAGGCAGAGTGTGGATGGTTCAATTCTTAAAGATGAATGGATTTCCCAGCGTCCACTTGTATATCCTTGTTTATCCTCCCAATCAAGAACTGATTCCTTTTAGGGGGGATATGTTAAGATGGAAATCTATTAGCTGAGCTAATACTAAGCTGTGTTTTTCTGGGTCAGTGAGTAACAGAAACAGTTCTTGAAATAATTACATCAGCTAAGATCCAGTTTCTGAGTAGGGATCAAGAGTCCGACTTACCCTTTGTCAGTCTTCACAAAACTACTAAAACTTCTAGAGATGGAGTAATCGCCTCTTAAATAATAGCTCCAAAGCCTTTTCTGAACCAGAGCAGGCAGTAACAGGGATTGGCAGGGGAAGGACTGATGTCTACGCATGAGGGGAAAAATGACTCTGCCTTGAAAAAACAGATGAGCCTTTGGATGTGGAAATTTACAAGACTCAGAGAGCCCTGAAACATCTTTAGAAGCTGAGCCCAGCTAAATAATGGGAGGCTATGTGCTGGCTTGGCATGGGAGCCTGTCTGGCACAAACCACACTGTAAACAACTCTTCAAACATTTGCATCTGCATACATGACATTAGATTCTCAAAATGTCCAATTAAACACTTTTCAATAAAAGAAACGTTTGCTTCCTCAGTTGACCTGGTGTCAGCCTGGCCTTTCTGGTGGGGAAGGAGTTGCGCGCCGATACTGTTGAATGCCCTTCATTTCTGGACCCAGTCATGTCCTTCTGGTGGTTAGGACTCAATGCTTTCATTGCCATGGCCTGGGTTCTATCCCTGATCAGGGAACTAAGATGCACAGGCCGAGTGGTGCAGCCAAAAAAAAGAAAAAAAAGGGTCTTCTTGAAAGCTGTGGAAACTGTGCCAACCTGTGGGCCATGGGATTAGGTTAGGTAACTAGAGGGAAACTCTGAGGCAGTGAGTGCTTTTCAAACTCAAGAAAACCTACTTGGTGCTTTAGTTGTTTTGTTCTTTGAGCTTGAAAAGTTATAAAAGTGATAATAGTAGCTGAGAAAGTGAAAAAGGGCAGTGCTGATTTATTTAAAAAATATTATTCTCTTGAGAACTATAAGAGAACTATATATAATTCAGTTTTTCAACATTTCAGCAAATATATATTGAATAAGTGTTAATGGTGTGTAAGTATTATGTGTGTCTGTGTGTATGCATTTCCCTGTCTGTGCTGACAGACACAGAACTGCTCAAATTGTGATTGGTATAGCAATGAAGCTTTTGGACACACGACGTAGATGCACACAGGGAAAGAGGAAGAGAATAAGAGAGAAGAATCAAATTTAGATTATTCTTTAGAAAAGTGGGCATGTATAAGGAAGTGAAAAGCAAGTGACCTTGAGTACATTTTTCAATGCTACTAGCTTTAGTTTCCTAGTCTGTAAAATAGGGAATACAGTATCAAGAACATCGAAGTTTATTGTCAGAATTAATTAAAATGATCTATATAAACTGCTTACAGGCTTCCCAGGTGGCCCATTGATAAAGAACCCTTCTACAAATGCAGGAGACGTGGGTTCAATCCCTGAGTCATGAAGATCCCCTGGAGGAGGAAATGGCAACCCACTCCAGTATTCTTGGCTGGAATATTCCATGGACAGAGGAGCCTGGTGGTTTATAGGCCATGGGGTTGCAAAGAGCTGGACACACTGAAGCAATTGAGCACGTATGCAAACTGCTCACAGTGGCACTTGCCATATTGTGAATGCTCAGTCAATGTTAGCTAATGATGAAATATTAATAACTTTTGGGACAGAGAAGATTTAAGCATTCCTATATGATAAAGGGAAGGAGCCAAGAAGAAGGAAAAAACTGGATAGTTGGTGTGTGGCTGTACCACACTGAGTCCATTTTGTCAGCTCTATTTTAGGTCCACAGTTCTAACCCCTACCCCACTTTCTGTGAGGCTGAGATTTAGCTTAATTGACAAGAATTCGCCCAAGCCAGATATGTTCCCCATCAATGTTTACCCATGTCTTCTGGTATGAAAACTGGAAGCCTGCCTTATGCTTACACAGATGGTTACTGGTCATGAGATCCCTGGGGAGGGGGAAAATCCCCCATCCCCATCGGTGTGGTGGTGCTTCTTAGTCGATAGTTGGATTCTGTTTTTAGCTTTGGCCCCTTTAGATCCCCCGTACCCCTTTCCGTGGTGCAAAGTGCAACTGCAAATGCCTCCAGATCATTCCATCTGCCTGATCCTTCCTGCCTATGTGTAGGTTACCCACAGTAAACTTCATAATTGCACTTAATGGAATTGCCTGCTTTGTTTTCAGGTCTCAAAGTTCCTGGTCAGTTTGGAGGATATTCTTCAGTAATTGCTACATTATGGATAGAGAATTTGTCTTTGGAAAGGAGGGTGCACAGTTCTTTCACTGAGATGGGAGCTGAGAAGAATTGTGTAGATAAAGGGATAGAAAAGTTTTGGGTTGAGGATGAAGAAAGCCAAGTCATCTCATGGTCATAATATCATATTCTCAGTTATGTAGAAGAGGAGAGCTTTTGGTGAGTATGAGGGGAGTAGAGGTTGAATCTGGGGCTCAAGGAGAGTGGAAAAACTTTGTAGCAGCTGCTGTGGGGAATTTGATAGGAGTCAGTTGAAGATAAATATAAGGGTTGCTGAGCAATGCAAGGGACCCAGCTGAGATCAGACAGCCTTAGTTCATAGTGGAGATATTTGCCATGGTTAAGAAAATGTTGATGATAATATCATGGAGCACATGCAATTTTGAAGAATTGGCAGCTTAGATGAAGAGGAAAGGCAAAGGTGTTCTAAGGTGCTAATGAAAGCATTCTTGGAATCGTTAACCACCAGGTGATGTTGTGAGCCAAGATTAATCTGAAATGGTTAGTTGGGTAGACAGAAATACAGTCAGACTGGAGGCAAGGAAGTGTCTTAGTTAGCTCCAGCTACTGTAACAAAGTGCCATAGAGAGGGTGGCTTATGCATGGCAGAAATTTACTTCTTGCAGTCTGGAAGCTAGAAGTCTGAGATCAAGGTGCCAACATAGTCAGGTTCTGCTGAGGACCCTCTTCTGGGTGGTAGACTGCCACTTTCTCATAGTAGCCTCACATGGCAAAAATAGAAGGTGCCCCTCTTACAAGGGAACAAATCCCATTCATGAGGACTATATCCTCATGCAGAGAAGGCAATGGCACCCCACTCCAGTACTCTTGCTTGGAAAATCCCATGGACGGAGGAGCCTGTTAGGCTGCAATCCATGGGGTCGCTAAGAGTAGGACACGACTGAGTGACTTCACTTTCACTTTTCACTTTCATGCATTGGAGAAGGAAATGGCAACCCACTCCAGTGTTCTTGCCTGGAGAATCCCAGGGACAGGAGCCTGGTGGGCTGCCGTCTATGGGGTCGCACAGAGTCAGACACGACTGAAGTGACTTAGCATAGCATAGCATATCCTCATGACCTAATTAACTATCAAAGGCCCCACCTGCTGATACTGTCACATTATTATGGTGGTATTATATGCATTTTATGGTAACACATTCAGTCTGTTGCTGGAGGCTCTTCACTTAGCTGGCATCAATCTAGCTGCTACTCTGCCACACATGTGCTGAGTGGCGGGGATACAGGATGAAGAAAACACAATTCACTTTAAAAGCTCAAAAGCGTTTATTGAGCTTCTGCTGTATACTAGGCAGATCATATGTAGGACATTGATTTTTACCTTGAAAAGCTTTAAGACTGGTGACATAATCCAGATAATTTTGATTCAGAATTTTGATTCAGAAACGGTAAACTTTAAAGGAGTTAAGCAGAGGGTGCTAGAAAATTGTAGAAGAATACATGCAACACATTCTGTGAGAAGAGGAACCAGGTCAGGAAGAGCACCCAGGAATAACTGTGCCTGAGTTGACTCAAAAAGAAGGAACGAGAGTGGAAGTGGAGAAAAAGCAGAGCAAGGGGATTGCAGTTAAGAAAAGGTTTCAGAGAGAAGGTGATCTTCGAGATGTGTGATATATGATACTACTGCTAAGGTAGAAAAATAAAAGACCAGAATTACAGTGGTGACATTTTTGTTGGCAGGGAGAAAAGGAAGGGATGTCAGAGGATAGAATGATAAGATTTAGTGACATTGCATATGTGGGAGAATGAATAGATGAGACTGAATGATATAGGACAGTTATGTTTACATTAACAGAAAGAGGCAAATCCTCTTTCTGGGTTAGAGAAGATTCTGGGGAAGGTGATTAGTTTGGAGATTTTGAATCAGAACATCTGGTTAGAAGTGAAAGCAATCTAACTAAAATATACTAAACCAAAAGGAGAGATCTGTAACTTTTGTAACTGGAAAGTTCAGAGATACTTTTGGTATCTCTGATACATGGTGTTAGGCATGGCAGGATTCAGGTTACAAATGATGTGATATGTACCGATCTCTAGCCCTGTTGTCTCTATCTCTTGGCTTGCTGCTAAGTCACTTCAGTCATGTCCGACTCTGTGCGACCCCATAGACGGCAGCCCACCAGGCTCCCCCGTCCCTGGGATTCTCCAGGCAAAAACACTGGAGTGGGTTGCCATTTCCTTCTCCAATGCATGAAAGTGAAAAGTGAAAGGGAAGCCGCTCAGTCGTGTCCGACCCTCAGCGACCCCATGAACTGCAGCCTTCCAGGCTCCTCCATCCATGGGATTTTCCAAGCAAGAGTACTGGAGTGGGGTGCCATTGCCTTCTCCCATCTCTTGGCTTAGCTTGTCCTGTTTAGCTTCATTTTGTAGACGGGTTCTCAGTATACAATAGGCAAAATGGGTACCTATAGCTATAGATTCCCATCCTGGCATTTCCAGTGGACACAATGTTTCCTTTTTCTCAGTTTTATACATGAAGACTTTATTTTACCTTTTCCCATTTATAATTTAAAAAATGTAAATTATTTCAAATGTTCAGTATTCAGTGTAGTCTGATTGAGGGACAACTATAATTGTCTTCCAATCATTTGAAGTTAAAGACATTTGTATTTTCCAAATTTATTTTATTTCTATCAATCTAGGAAACTTTTAAACATCTTTCTACCAAGTTTCTTGAATTTTTACCCCTTTATTTATGCTGTTCTAATCACACCTCACATCAGATTTTTCTGTTAATTTTCCCTAATCAGAAGACTCAAGAAAATCCTCTTTAAAATAATAGCATTTACATTGTCATTTGTCATTGCATTTATTGCAATCAATGAAATTAAAAGGTAATTCAACCAATATTATTTGAGCATCTTTTTGATTTTAGACTGAAATATGGAGGAAATCAAAATACATAGTTACATAAAACAAAGCTGTCTGTTTTCAAGACAGTCACGGTCTAGCGTCAGAGACAAACTGCGAACATAACACTCAGATGATCAGCAGTGATCCTTGGGAGGAATATGAGCAGAGGGCTCTGACACCCACAGAGCAGAGAGGCTCACTTCTGGCCCAAGAGCGAGGCCCCAAGGGCTGCTCAAAGATAGGGCAGAGGCGAGGCAGGGGCCAGTCGGTGTGCAGGATTTGAGGGAGAAGGAAGAAGGGAAGGCTGCCCACCAAGCTCTGAGAATTTATAGTGTGTTCTATCATGAATGGGAATCTAGAAAGATGTTAAGGAGAAGGGGTTGTGAATTTAGTCAGGCTTTGAAGATATCCACAAGTTGAGATGCCTCCCAGGTGCGTTTGAGAATGTAGGTCTGGTCCAAGAAAACAAACACAGGGTTTGGGATTAGGTGCAAAGAGACACTGAATATGGTTAAGTTGGGTGAGAAAAGCATTTGGTAGGAGAATAATAGCAGCAAACTCAGTAGATCTTAGAGGGATCTAATGTCAGCACAAAAAGAACATTTAGAAAACAAATCCCAATGATAGATGCGTGTCTGAGTTCCCATCTTTTAATTGCAAGGAGAGGCTCTTCTTCCTCCCTCCCTTCCTTTCTTCCTTTCTTTTTACACTTAAAAAAATAAATTGTTCACCCATTTCTCCCAGTCTTAAACCCTTGTGTGTGGCAGCCACCAGTTTGTTCTCTATATCTATGAGCCTGTTTTCATTTTAGTTTGTCTGACTTATTTCACTTGGCATAATGCCCTCATTTTTGTCTAAATTTCTAATTGTATTTTTCTGTTATGTTTCTCACCCTGGAGAAGTGGCTGTCTGTAGGGATGTCCTATGTGTTCCGCCAGTATACTCCTCTCTCAATCCAAAGGCCAGGGACCAGCTGGTCCCAGGGTAGGTTCTGCTCTGTGTTTGTGAACTCGGTTCTCCAGTGTGCTGAATTGTAGCTTACTTGCTTCTGGTGTCTGGCTTCCTGGTGGGAGGGGCCAGTCCTTGCCCACTAGTGGGCAGACCTGGGCCTGGGTGCTCTGGTGGACAGGGCCACACCAAGGAGTGTGTCTAGAGGTGACTGTGAGTTCAGAAAGTCTTTTGGTAGCTTGTCTGCTGATGAGTCTGTGTTCTAGCTCTGTCGGTTGTTTGGCCTGAGGCATCCCAGCACTGGAACCTACAGCTGTTCACTGGGGCCAGGTCTTGGTGCCAAAATGCTGGCCTCCTGATACCTCCACCACCAGTGTTCTTGTCAATAAGTGAGTCATAGCCATTCCCTGCCTCCCCAGGAGACTGCTAAGACCAGTAGGTAGGTTTGGCCTAGGCTTATATGAAATTCTGGGTCCTGGTGCCCATGAGACCTTGTGTGCGCCCTCCAAGAGTACAGTCTCTGTTTCTCCTAGTCCTGTGGATCTCCTGCACTCATGCCCTGCTGGCTTTCAATGCCAAATGCTTTGGGGGCTCCTCCTTCTGATGACAGACCCCCTGACAGGGGAGCCTGTCATGGGACTCAGAGCTCTCACTCCTATGGAAGAACTTCTGTGATATAATTATTCTCCAGTTTATAGGTCTGCCTTAGGGGGATGGGGAGATGGAATTTGATTATATCACTAGTGCATTGCACTATGGAGAAGGCAATGGCACCCCACTCCAGTACTCTGGCCTGGAAAATCCCATGGACGGAGCAGCCTGGTAGGCTGCAGTCCATGGGGTCATGAACAGTCAGACATGACTGAGCAACTTCACTTTCACTTTTCACTCTCATGCATTGGAGAAGGAAATGGCAACCCACTCCAGTGTTCATGCCTGGAGAATCCCAGGAACAGAGGAGCCTGGTGGGCTGCTGTCTGTGGAGTTGCACGGGGTTGGACAACAAGCAGCAGCATTGCTCTAATCCTCTTGTTGTGTTCCTTCTTATGTCCTTAGATATATAATATCCTTTTTGGTAGGTTTCAGTCTTTTTTGTCAGTGGTTGTTCAGCAGTTAGTTGTGATTTGGTGTGCTCAAGAGTGAAAGTGAGCTCCAAGTCCTACTCCACCATTTTGTCCCTCTGTCAATTTGGTGTAATGCTCTTGAAATCCATGCATTTTGTTAAAAATGCTAAGATTTCACTCTTTTTTTTTTTATGGCTGAAGAGTATTCTGAGTATTCCATTGCATAGATATTGTGGTTTCTTTATCCATTTACCCATGGATGGACAGTTGTTGCCAGTGTATTGGCTAATATAAATAATGCTGCAATGAATGCATATATTAAGTGTTTTGTTTTCTTCAAATAAATACTCAGAAGTGGAATTTCTGGATCATATGATTAGTTTTATTTTTAATTTTTTGAGGAATCTGCTTTCCAGCAATGGAATGCAGCAATGTGCATTCCTCTCAGCAGTGCACACAGGTTTCCTTTTCTCCAAATCCTTGCTAACACTTGTCATTCTAGTTGTTTTGATAGCAGCCATTCTAACAGGCATGAGATGGTGTTACGGCTTTGATTTGCATTTCCCTGATGATTAGTATAAAAACAAAAACAACACCCTGTTGTGGATGTGACTGGTGTTGGAAGTAAAGTCCGATGCTGTAAAGAGCAATATTGCATAGGAACCTGGAATGTTAGGTCAAAGAATCAAGGCAAGTTGGAAGTGGTCAAACAGGAGATGGCGAGAGTGAATATCAACATTTTAGCAATCTGTGAACTAAAATGGGCCAGAATGGGTGAATTTAACTCAGATCCATTATATCTACTACTGTGGGCAAGAATCCCGTAGAAGAAATGGCGTAGCCCTTATATTCAACAAAAGAGTTCAAAATGCAGTACTTGCATGCAATCTCAAAAATGACAGACAGATCTCTGTTCGTTTCCAAGGCAAATGATTCAGTATCACAGTAATCCAAGTCTATGCCCCAACCAGTAATGCTGAAGAAGCTGAAGTTGAATGGTTCTATGAAGACCTACAAGACCTTCTAGAATTAACACACAAAAAAGATGTCCTTTTCATTACAGAGGACTCGAATGCAAAAGTAGGAAGTCAAGAGATACCTGGAGTAACAGGCAAGTTTGGCCTTGGAGTATAAAGCGAAGCAGGCTAACAGAGTTTTGTCAAGAGAATGCACTGATCATAGCAAACACCCCCTTCCAACAACACAAGAAAAGACTCTACACATAGACATCACCAGATGGTTAATACCAAAATCAGATTGATTATATTCTTTGCAGCCAAAGATGGAGAAGCTTTATACAGTCAGCAAAAACAAGACTGACTGTGGCTCAGATTATGAACTCCTTATTGCCAAATTCACTTAAATTGAAGAAAGTAGGGAAAACCAATAGACCATTCAGGTATGACCTAAATCAAATCCCTTATACTTATACAGTGGAAGTAACAAATAGATTCAAGGGATTAGATTTGATAGACAGAGTGCCTGAAGAATTATGGACGGAGGTTTGTGACATTGTACAGGAGGCAGGAATCAAGACCATCTGCAAGAAAAAGAAATGCAAAAAGGCAAACTGGTTGTATGAGGAGGCCTTACAAATAGCTGAGAAAAGAAGAGAAGCAAAAGACAAAGGAAAAAAAGAAAGATATATCTATTTGAATGCAGAGTTCCAAAGAATATCAAGGAGAGATACGTAAGCCTGCCTCAGTGATCATTGCAAAGAAATAGAAGAAAACAATAGTATGGGAAAGACTAGAGACCTCTTCAAGAAAATTAGAGATACCAACGGAATATTTCCTGCAAAGATGGGCTCAATAAAGGACAGAAGTGGTATGGACCTAAAAGAAGCAGAAGATATTAAGAAGAGGTGGCAAGAATAGATAGACAAACTATACAGAAAAAATCTTCATGACCCAGATAACCACAATGGTGTGTTCACTCACCTAGAGCCAGACATCCAGGAATGTGAAGTCAAGTGGGCCTTAGGAAGCATCACTATGAATAAAGCTAGTGGAGGTGATGGAATTCCAGTTGAGCTATTTCAAATCCTAAAAGATGATGCTGTGAAAGTGCTGCGCTCAATATGCCAGCAAATTTGGAAAACTTAGCAGTGGCCACAGGCCTGGAAAGGGTCAGTTTTCCTTCCAATCCCAAAGAAAGGCAATGCCAAAGAATATTCAAACTACTGCACAATTGCACTCATCTCACATGCTAGCAAAGTAATGCTCAAAATTCTCCAAGCCAGGCTTCAATAGTATGTGGAACGTGAACTTCCAGATATTCAAGCTGGTTTTAGAAAAGGCAGAGGAACCAGAGATCAAATTGCCAACATCCACTGGATCATCGAAAAAGCAAGAGAGTTCCAGAAAAACATCTATTTCTGCTTTATTGACTACGCCAAAGCCTTTGACTGTGTGGATCACAATAAACTGTGGAAAATTCTGAAGGAGATGGGAATACCAAACCACCTGACCTGTCTCCGGAGAAATCTGTATGCAGATTAAGAAGCAAGAGTTAGAACTGGACATGGAACAACAGACTGGTTCCAAATCAGGAAAGGAGTATGTCAAGGCTGTATATTGTCACCCTTCTTATTTAACTTCTATGCAGAGTACATCATGTGAAATGCCCGGCTGGATGAAGCAGAAGCTGGAATCAAGATTGCCTGGAAGAAATATCAGTAACCTCAGATATGCAGATGGCACCACCCTTATGGTAGAAAGCAAAGAGAAACTTAAGAACCTCTTGATGAAAGTGAAAGAGAAGAGTGAAAAAGCTGGCTTAAAACTCAACATTCAGAAAACTAAGATCATGGCATCCAGTCTCATCACTTTATGGCAAATAGATGGGGAAACAATGGAAACAGTGAGAGACTATTTTGGGGGGCTCCAAAATTACTGCAGGTTGTGACTGCAGCCATGAAATTAAAAGACACTTGTTCCTTGGAAGAAAATCTATGACCAACCTAGACAGCATATTAAAAAGCAGAGACATTACTTTGCCAACAAAGGTCTGTCTAGTCAAGGCTATGGTTTTTCCAGTGGTCATGTATGGATGTGAGAGTTGGACTGTGAAGAAGGCTGAGTGCCGAAGAATTGATGCTTTTGAATTGTGGTGTTGGAGAAGACTCTTGAGAGCCCCTTGGACTGGAAGGAGATCCAACCAGTCTATCTTAAAGGAAATCAGTCCTGAATATTCATTGGAAGGACTGATGCTGAAGCTGAAGCTATCCAGTACTTTGGCCACCTCATGCGATGAGCTGACTCATTGGAAAAATGCTGATGCTGGGAAGGATAGAAGGCAGGAGAAGAAGGGGATGACAGAGGATGAGATGGTTGGATGGCATCACTGACTCAGTGGATATGAGTTTGAGTAAGCTCCAGGAGTTGGTGATGGATAGGGCAGCCTGGCGTGCTGCAGAACATGGGGTCGCAAAGTGTTGGACACGACTGAGTGACTGAACTGAACTGATGATTGATAATGTAGAACATCTTTTTGTGTACCTATAGGCTTCCTGCATGTCTTATTTGGAAAATATTTATTCAGATCTTATACCA
>NW_011495050.1:25192474-25198993 GCF_000754665.1 Bison bison bison | reverse complement strand
CCAATTTTTTAATTGGAATCTTTTTTTTGTTATTAGGTTGAAGTGAAGTGAAGTTGCTCAGTTGTGTCCAACTCTTTGCGACCCCATGGACAGTAGCCTCCCAGGCTCCTCGGTCCATGGAATTTTCCAGGCAAGAGTACTGGAGTGGGTTGCCGTTTAGTTATTTATATATTTTGGATATTTAGCCCTATGACTTGCAAATATTTTCTCCTATTCAGTAGGTAGCCTTTTCATTTTGTTGATGGAAGCTCTAGTTTTAATTTTTTGAGGAGACCGTTTTCCATAGTGGGTGCACCAGTGTGCATGTGTACTTTGCTGTATAGAAGCTTTCAGTTTGATATAGTCCTACTTGTTTATTTTTGCTTTGGTGTCAGATTCAAAAAATCATTGCTAAGACTTAGGCCTAGGAGCTTGCTGTCTATGTTTTCCTTTAGGATTTTATGGTTTCAAGTATTACATACAAGTTTTTAATTTATTTTGGGTTATTTTTTGTGTGTGGTGAAGATAGTGGTTCAGTTTCATTCTTTTGCAACACCATTTATTAAAGAGACTGTCCTTTCCTCATTGTATATTTTTGACTCTTTTGTTATAAATTAATGATCATGTATGCCTGGGTTGATTTCTGAGCTCTCTATTCTGTTCCATTGATCTATGTGTCTGTTTTTATGCAAATGCCACACTGTTTTAATTACTATAGTTTTATAGTATGGTTTGAAATCAAGGAGCATGATGCCAGCTTTGTTCTTCAGTCTCAAGATTTCTGTGGCTATTTGGCATCTTTTGTGGTTTTGTACAAATTTTAGGATCATTTGTTCTATTTCTGTGAAAGATACCACTGAAATTTTGGTAGGGATTGCATTGAATCTGTTTACTGCTCTCAGTAGCATGAACATTCTAAGAGAATTAATTCTTTGATTGCATGAATACAGAATATCTTTCTATTTATTTGTATCTTTCTTAGTTTCTTTCATTAATGTCTTATATTTTCAGTGCACATGTCTTTCATCTCCTTGGTTAGATTTGTTCCTAGGCATTTTATTCTTTTTGATGCAGTTGTAAGTGGGATATCTTTCTGATATTTCATTATTAGTGTATAGAAATGCAGTAGATTTGTGTGTGTTGATTTTATATTTTGCAAATTTACTGTGTTTGTTTATTCTAGCAGTTGGTTTGATGGAGTCTTTACGGTTTTCTATATATCTACAAAGAGTGACAGTTTTACTACTTTTTTTCTAATTTGAATGTTTTTTATTTCTTTTTCTTGCCTAATTTCTGTGAGTAGGACCACCAGTAATAATTTTTATTTGCAACATCTGTATGTTTTAAAATCTGTTTTATTATTATTCAGGTATGGTGAGGCCAACAGATCAGGAAATGATTGCCAGTGAATCATGTTGCTCACAGTTCCCAGGAGGGAATGCGCCAATGCTGCTCACAGTTCCCAGGAGGAAGGGCATGCTGTGCCATGCAGGGTCACATAGGCAAGCATCAGGATTGGTAAAGAGGTAAAAGGAATGAGGGGGAAACATGGGCAAAAGACTTGATTGTGGTTTTGGCAGGAAAGAATGGGTTAGACTGGGTGAGCAGTCTTAGTGTTGGCTAATATGAATAATTTCAATGGACTCTCAGGTATTGGAACTGTCCCAAGTTGTTTGGTACCTGGCCCTGGGTTGATCAGGGCCGGGAAAAATTGGTTTGGCCTGTGAGAGTTAGATAAAGGAAGTGATTGAACAGTAAGGGTTTTAGATTGGTTGATTGTATATGAAAGGGATGTTCATTAAGAATTCACTAACCCTGGGAGGGGTAGTTCTCCCAGTCTGTGAGGTCCAAGATGCCAGAGCTTCAAGAATATAGACAATAAGAAAATATAGTTGTTATTTTTCAATATCAATATCAGTGAAGGTTCTGATTGGCCTTGCTTGGGTCATCCTATCTCTATAGTTTGGATATGGAGTGTGGATAGGAATGGTACTGTGATTGACAGCCAGTCTAGACCAGAGGATAAACTTAAGCAAAAGAAAACAGAAAGGAGGAAGCTCTATTGGGAAGCCAAAAACTATAGTTACTGTAGTACCCTACAAGGTGCCTGTAGCCATTGTGGTTGAGCTGAGCAGGTTGCAGTTCAAATATGGCTCTGGGCTTCCAGACTTCAGACAGGTTAGGGGTTTGTCTTTGTCTTAGCAGCTCTCATTGCACAACATGCACTGTTCCCTGGCTTGAGGCTTTTGCTTTATCTTGTGCTTCTTTAGGTCTGTAGAGGTCCTGAAACTCAGTGAGTATATGTATGTTTTCCAGTCCCTTTGACTAGGTACCAGTGTTCTCCTCAATGCTTACAACAGAAATCTTAGCTTTTTCTTCTTGACGCCTTTCCTTTCCCCTCTCTCAAGTCATCTGTCTCCTTCTAAATCTCTTCTAGATTTATCCCTTTCTTATGCATATTTTGCTGCCGACTTTCTAGTTAGGGTCTTCATCAGTTTTCTAGTCTCTTCTTTTTAATCCATCTTTCTTCATATTGTCAGATTTATCTCACTGGGGGAAAATCAGCTCCTACCCCTGAGGATAAACCACCCCCCTACAACAAGTTACTTGAACATTATATAGAGAGAATGGTGTGAACACAGCACAAGGGTGAATGTCTGAAGACTGAAACTCAATTCACTTTCTCTGCATTTCATCAAAGATATTTTATGGCTTAAATGAGAAAATGCTTGCTTGAAAAATCTTTATAAACTGTAATGTTCAGATGATAGTGGTTTCTTTCTTTCTCTTTCTGTGCTGTATGAATTCTAAGTCTTTTCCAAACTCTAATTTTCAGCCTTTTCACTTCTTTTTAAGTGAATTCCTCTCTGTCTCCACATTTAGCCCACATTTGGTTCTATCTTTCTATACTGTTGCTAAACCTGAAATGCTCTTCTCTTTGCTCTTCTGACAACTAAATCTTAACCATTTTCTTTTTTAAAGACCTGACTAAAGTCCTGCCTCTTTTATGAAGTCCCTTTAATATTCAGGTCACCCATATTCTCTTTTTTTTCCCTTATACTTCATTTTTCACTATTGATCATTTACTATTTAATTTTTGCTTATCTTTTAATCTATATAATGTGTTTTATACTTCTGAGGGCAGGAATCCTAATTTTACTTTTGTACTATGCATAGTTCTGGTCATATAGTTTTAAGTAAATGACTGATAATTAATTGTTAATTGGGAGAAAGTGCTAATCTGCAATAATTGCACTTTGGATATGCTTAGTGAGCTTCCCTTTTCCTCATAGGAAGAAATAATTGTGGATTGATTAGACTGACAGATGCAGAAACAGCTTAGTCCAACTTAACAAACCCTTATTGAGTTCTGGAACATATGGCAAGTGCTGAATAAATGTTCATTTGTTCACTTATTCAATCAACAAATATTTGTTGAGTATCTAGTATTTCCCCATGCTGTGTGAGTTATTGTAATACATGTATACTATTAGACATTCAGACATTGAGAATCCAAGCATGAATCTGACATGGTCCTCATTGTCAGTTTGCTTTACTTCAGTGACCAATGATGACACTGTTAGATGATTGTAAGTCATTTTAGAAAAGTAAATAATACACTGTGGACACAAAAAGAAGGGAGCAATTCATTCTGACTTGAATAGTTCAAGAAAGGATTCACAGAGGAGAAAACATTCAGGAAAAAAATGAAGTGGGCAGGGAGGTTGCTTTGACACTCATGTTTGCTTTGTGACAGTTTTGTACTTTACACAGTGTGTTGTTAAAAATTAGCATGCTGGGAGTTTCCACTTCCGGGAAGATGGAGTAGATGTACTTTTTTCTATTTATCCCACTAACTACCACTAAAAAACGTATCTGTTTGTCTGTCTATCTACCTACCTACCTACCTAGTCCAACATAATAAGACTCTGAAAGGTGGACAGAAGGCAGGCCAGCTGCAGACGTTGGGACCTGAGCTCCTTGGGTTTTCTTTTTGTGTCATGTATCTCAGACTTGGAGCTGAAAGAGCTGGCGACTTGGAAATACCAGTGAGTACAGAAAACAAACTAACTAACCAACAGAACCACCCCCTACCACAAAAGTCTGTTCTCTCTAGTTGAAGAATCAGGAAAGAGAGAATCTAATAAGAGATAAAACTTTTAGAAAGTAATCACTCTGTTCTAGTCAAACATTACAGAAAAAAGTGTAGCCCACTGTGACCCATGCCAACAAAGACTGAGTAGATACCTTAGACTTCTACCCTCCTAAGACTGTTATGGGATATCCCAACATGCCTAGCAGGTGGTATCATGGAAGACCAAACAGGGAACCAGGGCTTTCGTGCCCACCAGCCACTAAGGAGCCTCCCCACCCTCAACTCCATCTGTAGAGTACGTAGAGACCATGTGGGGAGCCGGGGCTGTGACCCATTTGGCAATAATGTACTCCTCCCCTTCTCTGCTGGCATGGTGTCAGAGGAGATATTCTGAAGGTCAGTGCTTTCACCATTGCCAGCAGTAATGAGACCATCTCACTATGTGGTGAAGACTATGTGGAAAATCTGACACTCCCATCCTCATTCAGAATTTATAAGGAGACCCCTCTCTGAGTGTCAGTGGAGGCCAAGTGGGAAACCTGAACTGCTATCCCCAATGGCAGTTTTGGGCTGCAGCATCTCCAATCCCCTTCTACTGCTGTGGTATCAGAAAAAGAAAAAAAAAAAAAACAAAACACAGTTAAAACAGAAGGTTTAAAAAAGATCCAGCCCTGGTGGCTCAAATGGTAAAGAATCTGCCTGTAATGCAGGAGACCTGTGTTCGATCACTAAGTCAGGAAGATCCCCCGGAGAAGGAAAAGGTAGCCCACTCCAGTATTCTTGCCTGAAGAATTCCATGGGCAGAGGAGCCTGGCAGGCTACAGTCCACGAGGTTGCAAAGAGTCAGACATGCCTGAGCGACAGACTTTGACTTTCAAGGAATAACCACAGTCTTGACAGCCACCTGACCCCTAAAGGGAGATTATTATTATTATTATTTTTGTCACTTGGATGATATGGGATGGAAAATAAAACAATATTTCAGGAGCTTCCAGGGTAAGGAGATGCCAGGGGAAAAAAAACAAACGGCACATGTGGGAGGACCCACCAAAACTGTAGAGACGGGATGACCCAAGTAAAGCCAGTCAGACATAGTATTACTGTGACGTGCTGTGCTGTGTGTTTAGTCGCTCAGGACCAAATGGCAAAAACAGTCTAAAAAAAAGAGAACTACATACAAATGTCCCTCCTTTACATATAGACACAAAATCCTTAACACAATGTTAGCAAATAGAATTCAGCAACACAGAAAAAGAACTTTATTCCAAGGATTTCAAGACTGATTCAGTATTTGAAAATCAATCAGCATGGTGATGGCTGGAACTATCAGGAATACAATTATAGAAGCATACAGTTTACAGCACGTGCAAACCCAGTGTGAGTGTGTTCGTGAAAAGCGTGTGCAAGAATGCCTTAGTGGAGGAGACATGATTCTTCTTTTTCAGTATTTCTAATGTTTCGTTGTAAATTGTGAGAGCTATACAGTAGTGTAATGTGGCATTTGTAATATTTAGCCCTTAACTTGCCAAGAAGAACATACTCTCTTGGGGTATATAGCTTCACTATACTACTAAGCACTGTTTTGTCATATCCAGGTGAATTATGCAAAACAAAAGATAAACAAATGGTCTAGCTAAGGTTTGGCAGCTGCGGCAAGGAACCTATCAATTTGAAGTTTGTTGTAATGGATTGCATTTAAAAGTAATTCTAAGTGCTCGAAATGAATAAAAAATCTACAACTCATTTCCAAAAATTGGAAGAATAAAGAAAATAAAGGTCTTGCCAACTTTTCCTTGATTTGTCTTTATGAAGTATATGGAAGTTTAGCATTTTAGATTCTTTCCTAATTATCAGTTAATTTTTCTGATCTAGTTAAAACAACTAAGTTTTAACTAAAGTGGTAATTCACTACTATGATATTTAGGAATCTGGCAGAAAAATAGATTCAATCACATCTTATGGTTTAAAGGAATTCTTACAGATTTAGGTCTAATAGATTTTTGCTTTAATACAACCAGATAATTGTCTTTCTATTCAATGTCCAGTTGTTGTTGATCAGTTGCTAAGTTGTGTCCAACTCTTTGCGACCTTGTGGACTGTAGCACGCCAACCTCCTCTGTCCTCCACTGTCTCCCGGGGTTTGCTCAGTATCTAATATCAGCTTCAGTTCAGTTCAGTTGCTCAGTCGTGTCCGACTCTTTGTGAACCCAGGAACTGCAGCACGCCAGGCCTCCCTGTCCATCACTAACTCCCGGAGTTCACCCAAACCCATGTCCATCCAGTCTGTGATGCCATCCAAACATCTCATCCTCTCTCGTCCCCTTCTCCTCCTGCCCTCAATCTTTCCCAGCATTAGGGCCTTTTCCAGTGAGTCAGCTCTTCACATCAGGTGGCCAAAATATTGGAGTTTCAGCTTCAACATCAGTCCTTCCAATGAACACCCA